>NC_133622.1:222742768-223015268 GCF_048593235.1 Sminthopsis crassicaudata | reverse complement strand
GACAGAGAGATGGAGACAAAGAGACAGAGATAGGCAAAGAGAGACAAAGACAGAGAGACAGAGATAGAGAGAAAAAGAAAGAGACAGAGATGGAACAAGAGACAAAGAGAGTCAAAGAGAGAGAAAAAAACAGAGAAATAGAGAGACAGAAAAAGAGAGAGAGATATAGACAAGAGACAGAGAGTTCCAGGAATGAGGGACAGCCAGAGAAAATTCCTAGAAGCAGTTGAAGAGAAGAGAGAAGGGAAGAGAATAAACATTTATATAACATCTACTATGTGCCAGGTACTGTGCTATACACTTTACAAATATTTCATTTGATAGATGTCTCTCTGTCTTTCTCTCTTTCTCTCTTTCTGTCTGTCTCTTTGTCTCCATTTCTCTATCTCTCTGTCTTTTTGTCTGTCTCTCTTTGTGTGTCTCTGTCTCTATCTCTGTCTCTCTGTGTCTCTCTCTAGTTTGAGAGAAACAAGGCTAGCTGGAATCATTGGGTCACAGAGTTAAGTGATGGGAGTTGGTGTAAGGGATAAGAAGCTTGGAAAGGTAGGAAGGGGCCAGGCTATGGAACTTCATAAGCAACAGGGAGGATTTCCTATTTGTTCTGGAGGCAATACAGAGTAAGGAAAGGATGATGTGGCCTTTGGGAAGATGCTTTGGACTTCTGTGATTATTGAGAGGAGAGTGGATTAGACAATAAAGGCAAGGACTTGAATCCAGGACCCCTGAGTCCACATGGAGCACACTTTCCACTCTATGACACTTCTTCCCCCATGAACTCCAGGAGATCTGGAATTTCAACTGTGAAATCAGTCCCCTGGGCCGAGGCCTATCTGAATCCAGCTTTCCGCTGACCACGGCATCCCAGTAGGCTCAGGTTTCAGAGTCAACCCTGACTCAT
Source organism: Sminthopsis crassicaudata (assembly GCF_048593235.1). Taxonomy (NCBI): domain Eukaryota; kingdom Metazoa; phylum Chordata; class Mammalia; order Dasyuromorphia; family Dasyuridae; genus Sminthopsis; species Sminthopsis crassicaudata. The sequence goes on along the minus strand of NC_133622.1, from coordinate 223,014,370 downwards.
GCTTCCTGTTATAAAATGGGGAAGGGTGTTTCCTGTAACAAGTTCAGCAGGAGGAGATTCTGAGCTCCGACAAGATTGGGGCCCAGAAGACTCTGGGCTTCAGGGACTAGAACCTGTCACTTCTTCATCTTTGAAGATCCCGAGGGCAGGTCATTCAGTTCTTTGATCTTCACTTTTCTCATTTGCAAAATGAAGGTGATAATACTTGTATCTCCTACCTTGCAAGTTCCCATGGCACGACAAAGGGAAAGCAGGCTCCAGTGTTGCCACGACTCTGAACCTTGCCTTGAAATCATGCTGCTCTATAATCCTGGTCAAGTCCCTTAACCTCTCAATACCTCAGCTTCTCTCTGGGACCCTCAGTTGTGGAGTAGGTGCTATCTACTTTTTATAATGCTCTTTACCAAGAGTTGCTCCCTGTACCAGAGAAAAAATAGATCACGATTCCCTTTCCTCCACTTTTCCTACCCCCATAGGAAATCACCAACTTCACAGGATTGTGGAGAAGGTATTTTGTAAGCTGTAAGCACTATTTGTATGTGAGTCATTATTACAAATCAAGGTGAAATGTTTTCTCCCAAAGCTCGGTATCTTGATATCTCATGATTTGATTTTATGATCCAGGTTACCTTAGGAATACCTAAGATTCCCTTAGATCCCTAAGATTGTGATCTTCTGCAGTTGATCAATGATGGACAGAAACAACTACGCCCAGAGAAGGAACACTGGGAAGTGAATGTAAATTGTTAGCACTACTGTCTTTCTACCCAGGTTACTCATACCTTCGGAATCTAATACTTAACGTGCAACAAGAAAATGGTATTTACACACATATATTGTATCTAGATTATACTGTAACACATGTAATATGTATGGGATTGCCTGTCATCAAGGGGAGGGAGTAGAGGGAGGGAGGGGAAAATTTGGAAAAATGATTACAAGGGATAATGTTATAAAAAAATTACTCATATATATATACTGTCATAAAAAATTTATAATTATAAAATTTAAATTAAAAAAAAAGATTGTGATCTTCACATGGGTGCCCTTTACAGAAATGCAGATCGCATTTCGTCTGATGCCTTTTTATCTTGGGCAGTTCTCGAACATATCCTGTCAACCTTTCACTAGTGTTTGAACACAACTTGCTGGGAGGGTCTCTTGACATTGTAGATTTAACCAAGGAGGCTCATAGTTATTCCTCCACTCTGCTGACCAGCCTCTTTCTTTGACCAGTTACTTTTTTTACTTATTTTTTGTATCTTGTTGCTTATTTTTACTTATTTTTTTACTTATTTTTCTTTCAGTCAAACTGGGAACTGGGAAAGATCTTAGCTTAAAAGGCCCAAAGTCTCCCATTGCATCCAGGGCCATCTGTAGTCTTCCTGATCTATACTGGACCACTGGACCCAGCTGTCTCTGAAGGGAACAGTAAGGCAGGTGACCTTGCCCAGGCCGCCCTCACTTAAATCCAATTCATTTGCCTCTCATGGCATCACCTCCCAAGGCCATGGTCCTCTTCTAGGAGGAAGGACAAACAACAATTCTTATCTGTTTACAAATGTACATATTGTCTCCCTGGCCAGAACATAAGTTCCTTAAAGTCAGGGAATGCTTTGTTTTTAATTTCTGGGTAGCCAGAGTGGGCACTTAATAAATGCTTAGTAATTGATTGATGGAGTCTTCCCATTAGTGATGTTTCACAGCCATTCTCTCCACTGCCCTTTGAGTGACCTTCAGATAGAGAGACTGTCACGTTCCAGGTCTCAAAGCCAGCCATCAGCAGCAGAAAAATATGTCGTTAGAAAGATGGATTTTTATTTCATGGAGAAGTGTGGGGTTCCCTTATGCAATTTCCCCAAAGCAATGTGGAGCAGTATTTTTTTTTAAAGATAGCAACCCATGGGTACACGCAGTTATTTTTAGAACTATATTAGAACTTGCTCTTCACCCTTTTCTTTTTATGTGCCCATCTATACTTTTGCTTCAATCAGTATTTTGTAAGAGTGAGGCACTGAGGGGGGTACAGAGAAGCATATGGCATGGGCTGGCCCTCGTGGAGCTTAAAGGATACAACTACATATGCACAAATCATTTTGGTACAGGGCCCTAGTGGTCGGTGCTAGACGGAGGTTCAATGTGTTATGTGAGCTTACAGGAGGAATTGAATAGTGAATGAATGAATTGGATAAGGAAATGGCAAACCACTCCATTATTTTGGCCAAGAAATCCCCAAAGAGCTTTCAAAGAGAGACGAAACATGATAACCAAACAACAACAAAAATTAAATGATCTGCCCAAAGTCACACAGCTAGTAAATATCAGGGATGAGATTTGGAATCATCTTCCAGAATTCAATTCTGACACTGAGGTAAGTCCTTTGAGCTCTAACCCTTGGTTTCCTCATTTGGAAAATGGAATTGAACTACATGTATGACCCTGGGAAAGCTGCTTAACCCTTCTGGGCCTCAGTTTACCTTCCTCTTCCTCTTCCTCCTCTTCTTCCTCCTTCTTTTTGGCAAGGCAGGGACTTGCCCAGGGTCACACTGCTAGTATCTGAAGTCACATTTGAACTAGGTCCTCCTGAATCAAAAAAAAAAAAAAAAAAAAAAAGCCCTTTTCTTTATTCTTACAAAACTTTTAACTAAATTTTGCATTTTCCATATTAAATTTTCCCAAATTATTTTTAAAGCATTATTTTTTTTCTGTATAAGTAATACTTTTATTATAACTTGATGTACTGAAATGCAAAAGTATCAGCAACAAGATATAAAAAAGTATCTGAACATTAACATCAGCTGATTTGAAAAAGATGCTGGGTGGTTTGATGCAAGTGTTTATACATTTATAAATTTCTAAATTATAGCCACTCCAATATTGGTCTTTAAATCATCATAAAAATGTGTTTATTTCCAAAACAGGACTCGTTTAAGTTAAGCCTTCATTTTAAACACTGAAGACAGAATTAATAGAACTGCTGTGAATGATGAAGTCAAATATCTAAAGAATTCCCACAAATTCCCTGTCAAATATAAAGTCCATTTAGAGCAAACAGAAAGTAAGCTGTGAATCTAATCCAATTCAGCAAACATTTATTAAGCTCCTACTATGTGCAGAGCACTGGTTAAATTAGTCTAATCTTGATTATTTATAGGAAGCTATGTGTGTGTGTGTGTGTGTGTGTGTGTGTGTGTGTTTTCCAATTCATTGAAACCAGTGACTAGTAATTTCAAATAAACGAAGTTAATACTTCTAATTTGGATAAGTTCTAATCTGGACTGAAATATTGATTTTAAATTACGAAACACCTTTATAAAGTAATGATCTCTTAAAATTTCATTCTTAAAATACTTATTTCAGATCATGAGAATGCATATATAAATATCTGACATGTTTGAATTAGGGAGGAAAAACTCTTCCTGTTCAAGAATACTATATATGACTGCATTTGATTAAGAAAAATCATATGATAAAGGACTTGGTAGATTTTAGGCATATTGTTTTCAATTACATATCAGCAAAGGAGATTTATTTTTATTTCAATTAGAAAAAGCATTATTCCAAAGTCCACAGGATTTATAAGGCTATCAGAGGAGTCTGTGACACAGAAAAAGTCAACCTCCCTAGACTAGAAGACATCTAAAGATCCTTTCTAGCCTTGAATCTATGATCCAATGATCCTGAGTCTGACAATCAGAGGACATCAAAGCTCCTTCCCTCCCTTGACCTTTTAGGATCCTTGGCTTTCATAAAAGAGATTGCACCTTAAAAGGAAGATGCCCTCGGAATGGCAACAGCTACTACAATTTCTTATGCCAGACCCCAATGTCTTTTCTGCCTTTTATCTTCAGCCTGTACGTGTGTATGTACATGCAGGCCTGTTCACGTTCTCTGTAATTCACTTAGCAGGGCCACAAAGGGCCATTTGGAACACAGTTTGTTTGAATCACATTCTATAAAATCAAGTTAAGTAGATTTCATTCTACTTGGTGCCCCAGTGTATATGCTTGGGGAGAAGAAACAGGATTTTCTAGGCTTCTTCAGGTCACTGAAAGCCCTGGCTTTTGAAACATCATTTATTCTTCATTTATGGTCCCTCTTAAAGATAGATCCAGAGGGAAAGAGGCATGTGCTAGCTTTTCTTCAGATCATTTTTTAAAATGTTATTTTATTTTTCAAACAATACAGAGTTCCTTTCTCTCTTTTCTTTTTGTTATTGTTTAGTCCTTTTTGGACTCTTTGTGACCCCATTTGGTGTTTTCTTCCTTTTTTTTTTTTTTTTTGGATGTTTTCTTGACAAAGATACTGAAGTGGTTTGCCATTTCCTTATCCACTCATTTTATAGATGAGGAAACTGAGGCAAGCAGAGTTAAGTTGATATTAAGTATCTGAGATCAGATTTGAATTCAGGTTCCTTCTGACTCCAGATCTGGGGCTCTATCTACTGTGCCTTTTAACTCCTCCAGCTATCCCCAAGAAAGAGAGAAAAACAAAACTTGTAACAAGTATGTGTAGTCAAGTAAAACAAATTTTGGCATTGGTCATGTTTAGAAAATTATATCTCAGTCTACATATGTGTTGGAAAATGGATAGCAAGCTTTATCACTGGTAAACTCATGGTTGATTATTGCATTGATGAGAGTTCCTAAGTCTTTCAAAGTTGTCATTACAATATTGTTACTATATAAATTATTTTCCTGGTTCTACTCATTTCATCAGCTTATATAGGTCTTCTCATGCTTTTCATCATTTCTTACATCACACTATCATTCCAATATGTTTATAAGCCATATTTTTTTCTACTATTCCTCAATTGTTGGGCATCTCCTCAGTTTCTAATTCTTCACCATCACAAAAAGAGCTGCTAAATACTTTTGTACTTATTGGACCTTTCTCTCTTTCTTTGATCTCTTTGAAATATAAATTTAATGGTGGTATTGTTGAGTCAAGTGCCCATGCTCTAAACATTGTACCAGCTACCTGCCCATTTCTGATTACTCTGTGCTGAAGTTCTAATTTTCTGTCTAGGAGTGAATTCAGACATTTTTCTGGCTCCAAGGGCCTTGTAAATCTTTTATTCAGCATTTAATTTTTTTTTAACTAAATGTTTGTTTAATTAACAAAATTCTCTTTTCTCTCCTTTGCACCTTCCTGCTGATAGGGAGAAAAAACAAAACCTTTGTAAGAAACATGCATAGTCAAGCACAATAAATTCCCATATTGGTCTCATACAAAAAGTACGAGTCTGAGTCCATCACTTCTTTATCAGAAGGTAATTGTTGTAATCATCATTATTTGCCCCAGAATTACTCTGGTTCACTTGGAATTTATTCTTTGCTTTGTTTGCTTTGAGATTGCCTTCTTGGTATTATTTTATTTTTTCCATCATTTAATCATTGTTAATACCAGATACTGATACATCTATTTATTCATAGAACATTGGTGTTGGAGCTGGCCTTTCAAATCCTTGTTCTTCAATAGTTAATATGGCATATTAGGAACAGAGTCACTGGGGAAAAGCATGAATCCTATACTCACAAGACCTACATCCTAATTCCAACTTTCTTAGTATTTCATTTCAATTCAGCAGATTTACCTAGCATCTGTTATGTTCCAGGCACTGTGCTCGGATCTGAAGGTACAAAAAAGGAAATCATTTCAGTCCTCAAGGACATTAATTTTTTTTTTTTTTTTTTTTTTTTTTTTTTTTTTGCTGAGGCAATTGGGGTTAAGTGACTTGCCCAGGGTCACACAGCTAGGAAGTATTAAGTGTCTAGGCCAGATTTGAACTCAGGTCCTCCTGAAGGACCTTAAATTTTATTGAAGGATTATAACATGTTCCCCAATGAGTAAATACAGTGGGAACTGGAGAAGAGAAAGTACATTGAGAATGAGGGTAGGTTAGGGAAGGGACCTCGGAGGCAATCAAGTCCAATCCCATCATTTGACAGGAAGGAAATTGAGGCCCAGAAATGTGAATGAAGAGATGTGTCCAAGGCAACACAGACAACAAGCATCAGAGGAGGGATTTGAACACAGGTCCTCTGGCTGCAAAGTCAATTCTCTTTCTGCCCTATCATGCTGCTTCCCAGAGAAAGACAAAGATTCTGAGAAATGCTGATAAAGAGTGAATACATTAGGCTAATTCAAGGTTGTGATCTTGGGTCCTATTTCTTCTTTCTGGGTTATTTTTTAATCATCTTTAAAATCTTAAAACTTTCTATTTTTTGCTCATGTGTACTCTGAGGAACCTTATCCCAACTCCCACTAACCCTGAAGAGTGGGACCCCCCAGATCTTGACTAAGTCTTCTCCTCAGGATTCTAGGAAGAGAGCTGAAGAATACTTAAAGGCAGAAGCTCGAGCCCCCAGCAGTGTGTTTCTTGCAAGCCATTTTAGTTTCTAGAAAGGAATATTGACTAAAATTATGTAGTCAGAACAGTTGATACAAAACACCTCCCCCAAAGTCTGTGACATCCTCTATTACATATACATTTAGGTCCAGGGAAGTGGGCTTAAGCTTAGAAAGCTAGCAAAGAGGTAACTCATACATAGCTCCCGAATGCTAAAGAGGTTCCTCTTAGGCACAGGTTCCTTTGTGTAACCTTGGATTTATGTCTAATCTATCCTTGTATGTCAATACAGACATTGCCCTAAGTTGACTTAAGAATACCACCAAAACAGTGGTAGGAAGTCCAAAATTCCCATGAAGCTCCAAAGGTTTCCCTCCAAGGAGGGAGGGAGACCTAGATCAAGGCCTAAGATTAGTTTCTTTGGATTTTGTGAAAAAGAACAAATTTAGTCCCAGGGAAAGATGTGAGAAGATGCTTCCCCTGCCTTTTATATGCAAAGGTGAGAGTTCACAGGATTTTTTTTTTTTTTTGATGTGCTGAAAATTTTTGCTGAAAATTTTCTCCTAAATGCTTGTATCTTCCTGCTGAAATAATCTTCAATTTATCTTGTATATATTTTATCTGTAGATAGTTGTTTGCATGCTGTGACTTTCATTATATTGTGAGCTCCTTGAAGTCAGGGACTGTTTTGCCTTTCCTTGTATCTTTAGCACTTAGCACAATGCCTGGTACATGTGTTCAGTAAATACATGTCGACTTTCTCTTTTAGAAATGCAGGTTCTTTAAATACAAGATTCTCCTGTTTTATACAGTTTGAATCTCTGGGAGGAAAAGGAAAAGAGATGCAAGAGGAAGTCTAGAAGATATAAAAACTAAAAGTATAAATAGAAATTATTATTTTTTTAAAAAGACACCAATTCCCTCATTTGTAAAATAGATTTTATTAATTGATTGTGGAGGCTATTTCTTGTAGACTAGGATCTACATAGATCATAGGAGTTTATAACATGGCCAGAAAATCAAAGATACATAATTCAAAAGTCAACGTGATTAACATTTATTAAATTTTATTGTTCAGCAATATCTAACTCTTCATGGCCCCATATGGGATTTTCTTGGCAAAAATACTGGAGTGGTTTGCCATTTCCTTTTCTTTCCAGCTCATTTTACAGAAGAGGAAATGGAGGCAAACAGGGTTAAGTGACTTGTCCAGGCCTACCAACTAGTAATTGTCTGAAGTCAGATTTAAATGGAGGAAAATGAGTGGGTGTGTGCATGCACGCACATGTGTTTTTAACCACAGCTCTAGTTTCTCTGGTCTAGGGGAGTGGTTCCCACTCAGAGTTCATGATGTTGGTCCAAGAGTTTCATGCTAAAAATTCTCTCATGATGCCTTTAGTGATAAATTATTGCCGAATATTATGAGCGGTATATTAAATTACCTTGGGACGTTCACAACATATGTATATAGAGTGAGATGAAATGAATTTGCAGAAGAAAAAAAAAAAGAGTTGGGAATCACTGCTTTAGGGAATTCCCAATGAGGACCTCCCTCCATCAATTCAGATCAATCACTATTCTGAGTTGCCTCAGAGAGTTGCCTTGGTAACCACTGAAAGGTTAAGCTTATTGTCCAGGGTCACCACCAGCAAATGTCAAAAATGAGATTATAGGATTGCACTATCTTAAATCCAGAGTGGGAGGGACTTGAGAAATCACTTTCATTTTAGAGATGGAGAAACTGAGACTTGAGGAAGGGAAGTGGCTTCTCCAAGGTCATATAGGCTCTGGAATCAGATCTTCTAACTTTAGAGACACTGATTTTTCCCCTATTACATGCATGTTGTCTTTTTTTTTTTTTGGAGTCCAGGTCTTCAAGAATCTATATATAGCCTGCTTCCCTATGCACTCTGCATTCTACTTCTGGCACAAACATTGGTGAAACAAAGATGAAATAAGATTCGGTTCCTGTCCTTAAGGACTTTTAATGTACTAATTATGAAAACTACTTCAAAAATTCAAGGGTCTTGAGAGGTTTCTATGTATGATGAGACCCCAACTCCTTCGTACCTTAGAAAAAAAAGTTTTTGTCCATTGGGATCTCTCTTTTAGTGATAGACATCTCTAAATTTAACTAGATTCATCTTCTAACTAAAGGATAAGTAGAGAAAGGGAACAAATATTTATTATGTAAGTACTTTGTGCTAGGTACTGTTCCAAGTGCTTTACAAATACATTTTAATTTGATTCTTACAACAAATCTGTACAGTCTCTTGCTGGGCTCATTTTCTTTTCATTCTTTTTTTAATAAAATTTTTATTTTCAAAGTATATGCATGGATAACTTTCAAACACTCACCCTTATAAAACCTTGTGTTCTAAATTTTTTCCCTCCCTCCCTTTCATACTTCCCCCAGATGGCAAGTAACCCAATATATGTTAAACATGTGCAATTCTTCTATACATATTTCCACATTTATCTTGCTGCACAAGAAAAATCAGATCACAAAAGGAATAAAATGAGAAAGAAAAGAAAATGCAAGCAAACAACAATAAAAAGAGTGAAAATGCTATGTTGGGATACACACTCAGTACCCATAGTCCTCTCTGAGTGTAGATGGCTCTCTTCATCACAAGACCATCGGAACTGGCCTGAATCATCTCATTGTTGAAGAGATGGACTCATTTTTTTTTTTAATAACATCATCCCTTGTATTCATTTTTCCAAATTATCCCACACATTTTGCATGTGTTACAGTATAACCTAGATACAATATATGTGTGTAAATCCCATTTTCTTGTTGCACGTTAAGTATTAGATTCCGAAGGTGTAAGTAACCTGGGTAGATAGACAATAGTGCTAACAGTTTACATTCACTTCCCAGTGGGATGGACTCAATTTTAATGGCTGGTACACAGTAAGTACTTAATTGTTGTGGATTGCCTTGTTTGCTTTTTATCCCAGTAGTTCTTCCGGAGCTTGTATTATTCTGACACAGCTTTGGAGTGACCTGGGTTCCACTTCCACTGAGGGAGACAACATTTCCTAAATACCATGAAAATTTGGTTATAGGAAGTTTGCAAAGTGATACCCCAAGGTGTCCCAAAAGTCTGAGCACAGGTAAACCTTTAATAGCTTTTAAGCTATTTAACAATTTAATTAATTAATATTTAGGCTTCGATAGATTAAAACTGAATTAAGCTTTTTAGGATATCCTATACAACAGGACAATGCAAAGCAAGGGAATAGGAGATGACTATGGCTGGAGAAGTCAAAGTAATGTGATGGAAGAGGTCCAATGGGCTTTGGGGTTATTCTAGGAATTGGGATTATCTAAAGGCACAAAGGATGAAACAATCTTTACTGTCAAGGTATTCACATTCTAATGGGGAAGACAAGAAGTATTGCTATAAACACATACAGCTAAACACAAAAGTGAATAAATACAAATATATCCAAAATGTATATTAGATAGAAAGTAACTGGGGGTGGGAGAAGGACACCTACACTTGGGGAAATCAGGGAAGGCTTCACACAGAAGATGGGGCCTGAACTTTTTCTTGCAGGAAGAAATAGGTCATATAAATGATCAACATCCATTCAGCATGGACACAATGTCTCTAAGTGGCTCATAATGCTCTGTTTTGTTCAGAGGATGTTATTCATAAAAGATGTTTTTGAGTGGAGATGAGTGTACTTTGGAAAAAAGCCTCTGGTTGTCTACCTTAGTTCAAGGGAGAATGTTTCCGGGAGCAAGAGACAAGGATGACAGAGATTCATTCTGTTTTGTAAATGGAACAGAAAAAGAGCTCTGCTAAAAGACTTTACTAGCCAATAAATGATTCTCTGAGTCATACAAGGGATTTAGGCCCAGAAGAAATCCAAAATTTTTCATTGAATGACCTTCATAGTCGCTACAACAATAACTAATGTATAACGTTTTAAATATATGCTCTCTTTTGAGACCCACTATACCCTGTAAGGTAGATTCTGCAAGCATTATTATGCCCATTTTACAGATTAGTAGTCTAGGGTTTACAAAAGAAATTGTGACTATAAGGTCACAGAGTTAGTATGAAAGAGGAGAGATGTGAACTCAACTTTTTACAGCTCAAAATCAGCATTTAATCTATTCTCCATTGACTTCCACTTTGAGGTCAACCAATTCTAAAGCATTTATTAAGAACCCAAGCCCTGGACCTGTTCCTAACTTTCCAGGGGACCAGAACCTCTTATATGATTACTTTCTTCTATCTTGAAGCCCAAATTCCCTGAGGTGATTTTTTTTCTTTTGTTCTTTCCTCCATCCAAACTGAACTTGGCTTGCCTTCTGTTTCCTTAGGGTCCTGCTCTCTCCTAGGTGTCAATGGGTAAAAAAAAAAGAGCTATACAATAAACTGTGGTATATTAGAGAGAGAGAGAAGGGCTTTGGAGTCAAAGGACAAGTTTTACAATAGTGGATCTACTACATACTAGTTCTATGGTTTGGGGTAATTCATTTAAGCACTCTATGCTTCAGTTTCCTCATCTGAAAAAAATAATAACATGGCAAATATTTATATAGTGTTTTAGGACCTGAAAAGTACTTTACATATATTATCTCATTGGATCTTCACACAACCCAAGAAATCTGGTGCTTTTTATTATCTCCATTTTAAAGTTGAAGGAATTGAGGCAGACAGCTATTAAATGACAACTTGGGTCCTATGGCCAGTAAATTTCTGAGACAGGATTTGAATTCAGTTCTTCCTGAATCTAAATCCAGTGCCCGATTCAATAGGAATGGACAAAATACTCTCTAAGGATTATTCCAGCTATAATTTTCTATGACAATAAGCCAGGTTACTAGGTAAGCAAAAACATTATTTTCCACTTTCTGTATCCTATTCTTTCTTTGTCCATTTAATGGACAAATCTTCCAAGGATTCTCAAACCTTGGTTAGAGCATTGGGAAGTTTGAGCACTGTGATACCCCATGTGCTAGAAGAGATATTTTCATTGAGGTGATTTTCTTGAGACCTTTCAAATCATACCAGGTGGGCAGATAAGCTGCCTACTCATAAGACTGGCTCTGTTCTTAGGTTCTTTGAAGGGTTAATAGTATTACTCCATTCTGTGCTAGGCAGACCACAGCTGGAGTATTGTGTTCAGTCCTAAGCAGCACATTTTAAGGTGGAAATTGACTGACAAGCTGGCACAAGTCCAGTGGAGGGATGAACAAGATGGCGAGGGCCCTGGGAGCCATTTAACAGGAGATTAGTTGAAGAAACTGGGGCTATTTAGCCACTAAAGAGAAGACTTAATGGTTTTAATTAACATGAAATAATTTAGGAGAAAGGGTACAAGCATTGGAGTGGGGAATCTGGAATCTGGAAAGGCTTTGCTTAGAAGATGAGGCTTCAGGCTGTGTCTTGAGGGAAGAAAGGGATTCCTTTGCAGGCCCAGATGAGGAGGAAGTAAATTCCAGGTATGGCCTATGTAAATGAAGGAGGCAAGAGATGGAGTGTCATTTGTGAGGAAGAGAGAGGCCAGTTTGACCAAATTATAGAGAATAGGAGAGGGAGTAATGGTTAAAGAGGCTGGATAGGTAATTTGTATTGTGAATGGCTTTAAAAGTTGAACAGATATAAGTTTGATTCTAGAGGCAAGAGAGCATTTATTAAGTAGGAGATGAAGATGGTTAGATTTGTGCTTAAGGAAAATCACACAGAAGCATGGTGGGAGGATAGACTACAGTGGGAAGAGATGTCATAGTATCACAGAACAGGATGTGAGAGCTGGAAAGGATGTCAGTGGCCAGTTACGGCAACTCATGGAATATGAGTTCGAAAGTATGAAAGAAATACCCCCTAAAATATACAAAAGGTCATCCTACCTCCCTCCATTTAAGACCTTTATGGAGGAAGATCCTTGGTCCCCTTCTGGGCATGGTCCAGTCTGCTTTTAGAAGCTCTAATTGACTTTGAACCACAGAAACCAATTAGGAAGCTATTGCTACCATCCAGGTTAAGAGGTGATGAGTGCTTAAACTAAAATAGAAAAGGGGATCAGATGTTGTGGGAGTAGAAAGAGCTAGATTTGGCAATTAACTAGAGAAGTGGGTTAGGGAAGAGTAAGGAGTTGAGGACTGAGTTTTGGGAGAGAGATAATGAATTCAGTTTGGGACATATTGAGCTTAAAAGTGTCTCCAGGACACCTAGTTTGAAATGTCTAATAGGCAATTAGTGAATCAGGAATGAAGATACTGGGATACATATATATATATATATATATATATATATATATATATATATATATATATATATATATATATATATATATAGGTAGATATAGATATAGATATAGTTCTGGCAGTTGTCTGCATAGAGATGGTAATCAAATCTATTAATTAATTAAAGCTAATGAGGAGAGGAGAACAGGAAGGAGAAAAAACTGTGATAGAACCTTGTAGAATATCTATAACTAAGGGGTATGATATGGATAATGAGCCATCAAAGGAGACATTCAAAAACCAGTTAGACAGGGACAGCTAGGCGGCGCAGTGGATAGAGCATGAGCCTTGAATTCAGGAGGACCAGAGTTCAAATCTGGTCTCAGACACTTAGCACTTCCTAGCTGTGTGACCCTGGGCAAGTCACTTAACCCCAGCCTCAAAAAAAAAAAGAAAGAAAAAGAAAAAAAGAAAAACAAGTAGAAGAACCAGGAGTGAGTAGGAGCATGACATCTGGGAGAAAAAACAGTATGCCAAAGGAGAGAGTGATTAACAGGTTCAAATGGCCAAATGGCGTTAGACTGAGATAAGATTGTCAGATCTATAAATTAAGACATCATCGGTGTCACTGGAGAGAACAATTTTAATTTAGTGATGTGACTGGAAGTAAAGTGGAGGAGTCTCTTGAGAGGAGGTGAATTCTTAGGGGGTCTTGACTGAGAAAGGAAAGAGAGGAAAATCAAGATAGTTCTGGGTATGATAAGTTCTAGTTAGAGTTTTTAAAATCTGGAGAGATGGGAACTTTTAAAGGCAGTAGAGAAGGAACTAGTAGATAGGGAGAGCTCAAAGACTAAAAAAGACAAGCTGACCTCTGAAAGGTAGAACTTTGAGACCCGGTCACTCTGTGATTCTGACCTTGGGAGGTAATGAACTTGCCATTGACAAAGGCACCAAAGCAGGTTCCCTGACTGTGCTGCTGTAGTGAACTCCTGCAATACTTGGAATACTGAATTAGATGTGACCTTAAAAGGTCTTTTCAAATTCTAAAAAGAGCAAGCTATAGTTTTGGTCGCCATGTTCATTCATCCTGTCAGTGCAACACTGTGGACAGAGAACCAGTGTTGGAGTCAGGAAAACTGGGGTTCAAATTCTCCCTCTGATCTCCACTGATTGTGTGACTGACTCTGAACAAGTCTTCTAGCTTCTGACTAGAAATTGCAGAGCAGGGTGGAAGTTTCAAGGAGGCAAATGCTGAACTGCATTAGCAGAGAAGGTCTCCTCATCCAGTATAAACATAAGGCCAATCCCTATTTCATTCATTCTTTCAATAAGCATTTATTAAGTGCCTACTGTGTTTACACCTTAGACAGAAACAATCACAACTGCCACAGCAAAACCTTTCTGGGGGAATTTATATTGTATCTTTCTCTCGGCCACTTTCAGAAGCTACATTTTCTAAAATCAGAGGCAGAGAAGGTAAAAGAAGTAGCCATGAAAGCTTTTGAAATCCTGTTGCCCAGTTTCTACAACGTAGCGGCTACACGCTAGCTGTACAATGTAGCTATTGCATACATGCCCTAAGTGTTAGCTATGTGATTGTCGGGGGAGAAGGTCCTGCTCTTTCCTGGAGTGGCCCCTGTGACAGCAGGCTGGCCTGCCCTTCTGTCCATCACCAGGGTAAGAGAGAAATGCAGCTGTGGAATTAGACACAAAGAACTCTGGTCCTAAATGCATGAGAAGTCAGAGCATCGTCTTCAAGGGGGATGTGAAGGTTTTAAGAAGAGGAGCAGCTCTCCAGCTGGCTTGGCGATAAGGGTCTGGCCAGCAATTAGAAGAGAAAGTTAAGGATCTCTCAAATTGCTCTCCAGCCCTGGGATTTCATAAATGCCCTTGTTCTGGTGGGAAGGATAACAAAGGTCAGCTCAAATGAGGGGAAAAGCCATATTCCAGACAGACTTATTTTAAGCTGGAGAAGACCCAAGGAGGGAGGGGGAGTTTGCTGGCTGTCTTCAAATATCTGAAGGACCATCCCTTGGAAAAGGGATCAGATTTGTCTTTCGTGGGCCCAGGAGAGAAAATTAGGAGCCATGGGTGGAAGTTTCGAGGAGGCAAAATTTCAAGTCACTGGTAAGAAAGCAATTAGACCTGTAAAGACAGGCTGCCTCTGGAGGGAGCAACTCCTATTCTCCCCAGAGGTCTCTAAGCAGAGGCTGGGGTGACCTCTTGCCAGGTAGGCTGGAGTGGAGATTTGTTTGGGGAATATGGATTGGGACAGTTTGTCTCTGAGGTCCCTTCCAACTGGGAGATTCTGCCATTCCGGCCCAATAGCCACGGTCACTCTTTTTTTTTTTTTTTTCCTTCATCGGATCATAAATCTAGGGATGCAAGTGAGCTTAGAGGCTATTTAGTTCAACCTGTTCATTTTGCCCAAGGTCAAACGGTTCCAAATTCTAAAGACAAACAGTTGTCCTTTCTCAAAACAATCTCCACTGCCCCACCAAGCAGACCTTCCTCCCCTCCTCTGACAAAACCTTCCTCATCACCCTGAGTCAGAAATAGAAAGTGTCAGTATAATAAGGAAAATGGGGCAGTGCATGGGGTGGAAGGGCAGAACTTAGGCAGAGGCTTGCTCTGAGACAGTAAATGTTCTGGGGCTTCCTGAAGAAAGGGGCTCTGACTGGGCTTCCAGAGTGTCTGGGAGAATCAGATCATGAAAAGAGCCTGCTAGAACTTAGGTTAAAGAGGCCTCCAGTGAAGGGCAGGGAAGAATGGTGAGAGGGATACAGTGAATGCAGAGGAGACACAGGGAATGCTGGGTACAGTGTTCCAACAGCGGAACTCTCAGCATCTGGTCCTGGATAATTCTCCCTTTGGGTCAGGATCATGTTGAGAGTCTGATTGGTAAAGCAATAAATAAATAGATTAGTTTGGGGAGTATTGTCATCTTTATTATATTCGCTCGGCCTATCCAAGAGCACTGAATGTCCAATTATTTAAATCTGACTTTATTTTTGTGGCAAATATTTCATAATTTTTCTCATATAATTCCTGGCTATTCTTTGGTAGATGGATTCCCAAATACTTTATGCTCTCAACATTTGTTTGGAATGGAATTTCTCTTTGTATCTCTTGCTGTTGCATTTTGTTGGTGATGTATAAAAATGCTGAGGATTTATGTGGATTTATTTTGTATCCTGCCACTTTGCTAAAATTCTGAATTATTTCTAATAGCTTTTTAGCAGAGTCTTTGGGGTTCTCTAAGTATACCATCGTCATCTGCAAAGAGTGAGGATCATGTCAATTGGAGGGTGTTCACTGGTGCCTGTGTCACAGGCTCTTAGATTTAGAGCTGGAGGAGACCGTGGAGACACAATTCTTGGAGACACAAAAGGTTAAATGATTTGGCCTAAATAAGATGATTAATAATATAATAGTAACATATAGTATTAATATAGTAATAGTAAAAAAGACTAGGTTTTATGGGAAGCTGCAAGTACAGAGTATAGAGGGCCGGGATCTGTAGTCAGGAAGACTCATCTTCATGAGTTCTAATTGAACCTTAGACGTGTACTCGCTGGGCAAGTCACTTAATGCTGCTTCAATTTTCTCATCTGTAAAATGAGCTGGAGAAGGAAATAGCAAATCACTCCAATATCTTTGCCAAGGGAAGCCCAAATGGAGTCGTGAAGAATCAGACATGATTCAACAACAATTTCTGATGTCAAATCCATGACACCACTGGCCGGGATTATGACTCATGCTTTTAAGAAATCCAAATTCAACTCAAAATAACTTTATTATCATTATTGATAGTAATATCAATGATAGTTAAAATTTACTTAGCACTTTAGTTTTTGCAAATCACTTTTCATATTTTATCTCATTTGAATCACATAATAGCCCTGGGACATGGGAGCTATTATTAGCTTCATTTTATAGATGCGAAAACTGAGGCAGAAAGAGGTCAATTGACTCATCCAAGGTCACACAGTGTATAAGGTAAAATTTGAAGTTTCCTGAGTTCAAATCTCCAACCCAGCAGAACTAGAGACGGAGGTTCTACGTTTAAATCCTAAATCTTTGACTTATTCTCTGTGTAGCTTTGGGGAAGACACTTGTCCAAATATTTCTGAGCTTTGGTTTCCTCCACAATAAAATGAGAAAGGATTGTAATGGGTGATCTTTAAAGTCCCTTACACCTTCAAGTCTATGGCCCTAGGATCTTGTGCTGGGAATCAAAAGACAAAAGAAGTGGGGGCAATAATTGACGATAACTCGGGCCACATTCAGCCAAGCTCTCAGATCTGAATGCTGCTTGCAGACTTCTCCCCCAAACTCTCCCCCTCCCCCATCAAGAGTGTCTAGGAAACTGTCATGTGCTATGCAAGACACCCTCTAAATTACCAATAAAATCCCTTGATTCGCCCTGTGGAGGTTGCCATGGACAATTTGCTAAGCTTATTGATTATTTTCTGTTTAAATTAAAGTTTGATGTCCTGGAACAGGCTGAGGAGTACACAGAGTTAATGGAAAAGATTGTGATTCAGGAGAGAGACACTCTGGGGAAATGGAGCGTACTAAAGGGGAAAAAAGGGAGTCTAGGCAATGGGGATCGGCAGCAGCAGGTAGAAGTAAATATGATGGCAATAAAAAGAGAGAGAGAAGGGATTTCTTTTATGGAAAGGGCAGCTTTCTTGGCATCTAAGACATCTGGGAGAAAGATAATGAAGAGGTATCATGAATCTTGGGCCTTAGGTGAGCAGTCCTCCTGGTGATGGGACTCTGAAGCCCCATTTACAACCAACCATAAACCCGAATGGCCCCGGTGTTGACTAGAGGTGCAGTGGAATCTAGTCCTGGGAAATATTAGAATGAAGAAATGGTGGTCTCAAAGAGTCTCAATTTGCGTGTGAAAGAGCCACATGGGGCTTGGAAGGCAAAATTTGGCACAGCTGCTTCAGATGTTTCTCCCTGCATCTCTGCCCCCTCACCAACCTAGCTCAGGGTCACCTACAAGCTGGCTGAATCATTGTCATAATTCATTAATCTGTCTCCAGCCCTCTAGCCTCTCTCCTTTCCAAACCCCCCCTCCCCAACGCCACTCCAGTCTCTATCTATGATTTAATTGGAACTCCTGGCGAGGAAAGCTCCCTCTACTTACACAGATGAATGCCCTTTCTATCAGTGAGAGTCTTAGAGTTGCCTGAGTTCTAAAAGCTTATGATCGCATAATCATGATGTATCCAGGGTGAAAATGATCCCAGACGGACTCAGAGCTAGCATTCTACCAATTTTTCCATGCTGTACATCTTCTAGTCCCCTCTTCCCAAGGATAGTTCAATAATTTTCTTGACATACAAGTCTGGCTATGTTGCTCCTCTGTTCAAAAAAAAAATATTCATTAGCTCATTATTGTTTTTCAGATAGGAAAGTGGATCAAGCACTGGAGTCAGGAAGAGCTGAATTCAAATATGACAATTACTGGCTGTGGATTCCCAGCCAAGTCACTTAACCACTTTCTGCTTCTATTTCCTCAACTGTAAAATGGGGTAATACTAGCACCTACCTCCCAGGGTTGTTCTGAAGATAAAATGAGACATTTATAAAATGCTTAGCACAAGACCTGGCACATAGTTGGAGCTTAAGAAATGCTTCTTTGCTTCCTTCCTACTTGAATAAAGTTCAAGTTTCTTAATCTATCATTCAAAACCCTTTATAATCTCTTTCTATCCTAGTTTTCAAGTCTCCTCAGTCAGTCAATCAACATCTATTAAGCACTTACCTGTGGCAAGCAATGTTCTAAGCCCTGAGGATGCAAAAAGAGACAAAAGACAGTCCTGCTTTCAAGGAGATTACAATTGTCATCTAATAAAGATAAAAGCAAGCAAACAAATGTGTAAAAGCAAGCAACATACAGGATAAGTAAGAGATTGTTAAGAGAGGGAAAGCACTAGAATTAAGAGGGACTGGAAAGACTTTTTCTAGAAGATGATATTTTAGTTGGGACTTGATGGAAGTTACAAGGCAGAGATGAGGAGGGCGAGCATTCTAGGCAGAGTAAACAATCAGAAGCTGAAAGGTGGAGCTGTGGAATAGCCAGGAGGTCAGTCTCACTGGATCAAAGAGTAAGGTGTAAGAAAATTGGAAAGGTAGGAGAGGGATAGATTATGAAGGACTTTGAATGGCAAGCAGAGGAATTTTGTATTTGATCCTGGAGGTTATAGTGAGCTAATGGAGTTTATTGAGAAGGGGGATGACATGGTGAGAATGTGATTTAAGAAAATCATTTTGTGTCTGAATGGAGGAGCACATGGAGTGGAAGGAGATTTGAGGCAGGCAGACCCAGCAAAGGCTAATGAAATAATCCAGATGTGAGGTGATAAGGGTCTGCACCAGAGTGGGGGCAGTGTTGGAAGAAAGAAGGGAATATATTTGATGGTGTTGCCCTCTACAGAAATGAAGATAGGATTTTGAAGGAAAAAGTGATGAGTTCATCTTTGGATGTTTACTGGATATTCAGTTTGAGATGTCTGATGTGAGATGTGAGATTGAAGGTCAACAGAGAGGTTGGAGCAGTACTGACAGACTTGAGAATCACCAATATAGAGATGATAATTAAATTTATTAGGCCTGTTGAGATCACCACATGAATGCATGTATAAAGGGAAAAGAGAAGAGGGCCCCGGAGAAAACCCTTTGGGCCACTTATAGTTAGGAGGTGTGATTTGGAAGAGACAGAGAGGGAGCAATCAGATAGGTAGAAGGAGAAGCAAGAGGGAAATATATCTAGAAAATCTAGAAAGAAGAAATCATCAAGGAAGAAAGAGTAATTAACAGTGTCTCAGGTTGCAGGGAAGTTGAGGAGAATAAGAATCAAGAAAAGGTGATTGGATTTGACAACCAAGGAATTATCAGTAACTTTGAAGAGAACAGTTTGGGTGGGATGATAAGGTGAGAAATCAGATTGTAAAGGGTTAAAAAAAGAACGAGAGGAGAGAAAATAGAGGCATCTACTAGGGATGATCTTTTCAAGGACCCAAAGAAATGTGAGGTGATCAAATGAAGGTATTTTTCAGGATTGGAGGATTATAGACAGAGATTGAAAATAAGTGATAAAATTGGGGATAACAGAGGAGGCAATCTTTTGGAGGAAAATGAGAGAAATGGAATCAACTGAGAAGGTAATGGGGTGAGTCTTGGTAAGGAGTAAGGAGTGAAGGAGAAGATTGTGGCAGAAATGATGTGAGATAAGGAAGAGGGAAGAATACAGAGATTGAAAATGTGATAAAATGGGGATAACAGAGGGGGCAATCTGTTGGAGGAAAAGAGAAGGAATGGAATTGACTGAGTAGATAAAGTAGTGAGCCTTGGTACAGTGAGGAAGGGGTAAAGGAGGAAATTATGGCAGAAATGATGTGAGATAAGAAGCAAGAGGGAAGAATACAGAACTTGGAGCAAATGGTTTCATTTTTCTCTGTAAAATATGAGGCAAGGCTCTCAACTGAGTTGTTGGGAGGGGGATGAAAAGGATGAAAAGTTTTAGAAGAGCTATTGTGGTATAGCAGGATGGTTGAGCGGCAGTGAGGGCCCAACTGAAGTTATGTAACATAAATTTGAAGTGGACCCAAATAGGATGTGTGATTTTTCTCCATCTTTAGTTACCAGCACAAATGTAAGAGTAAAACTAGAGGATGGTGGGAGTCATCTAAGGATGAAGCTACAATTAGTGATATGTTAAGGGGGTTCAAGAGAAGAGCAAAATGTAGAGCTGAATTGGTTTTCCATAGGGTTAAGATAGGGAATCAAGGAGAGAGGGACTAATGCAGGAATAATGCTCTGGAGATGAAGGGTGTGGACAAAGGGTAATAACGACCCTGACTGTGAGGTCAGGCAATTGTTGGCCCTTGAGCTCTGAATCTCAGATTCTACAATCTTATGCACTTCGCCTAATTTATGAAAAAAAGGCACTGTGGGAGATATTGAGAAAGATAATATGGAATCCTTTTTCAAGGTATTTATTGAAGCTCAAGAAGACAGATT
Organism: Sminthopsis crassicaudata; assembly: GCF_048593235.1. Lineage (NCBI taxonomy): Eukaryota > Metazoa > Chordata > Mammalia > Dasyuromorphia > Dasyuridae > Sminthopsis > Sminthopsis crassicaudata. The sequence goes on along the minus strand of NC_133622.1, from coordinate 222,993,767 downwards.
CTTATGGAAAAAATCACTAGTAAGGGGGTGAATGTTCACAGTATTTAGAAATGTGAAGGACATTATAGTGCACCTAATTGAACCCCCTCATTTTATAGAAGACAAGACTGAGCTCCAGAGATGAGAATTGATTTGTACAAAATCTTTCTGGCTGTTGGAAGCAAATCCAGGATCCAAAGGTGCTATGGTGTACTGGACAAGAGAGCTGGAGTCTTACTAAGTGAACATGATTTCAAATCCTGACCTTTTAGTTCACCATCTATGTAATCTTAGGGGGAGGTGCTTATGCTTCTTTAATTTAAATATTACCTCTGAGTATTTGAAGAACTGTTTTACGGAATCGGAATTAATCTGGGTCTGCTTGGTCTCAGAAGGCAAAATTAGGCCCTATAGGGGAGAGGGTTACAAGGAGGCAGATTTCAGCTCATAATAAGGGGGAGAGCTCCTTAGCAATTAGAACTCTCCAACAACTGAATGGGTTTCCCCTGGGAGGAAGTGAGATCCTCATTGCTGGATAAAAACTGGTTTTGAATGTTGGACGGGGGACTCATTCTTTAGTTAGAGAATAGATGAGATGACCAACATATCTTCCAAATCTAAAATTTTATGATTGGTTCTCCACTGCAGCATCAGCAACAGGCAGAAAAAAAAAAGGAGAATCCACTTGGGGCTCCAACCATCTGACCCATCTCAGCAAGTAGCATATAGGGAAGCTGCTTTAAATTTGGCCCCCAGAGGGTTCTGGGACCTGAACCTAAGTACCTGTCCATCAGGAATGATGCTGGATCCAGCTAGGAGTTTGAGAACCATTTATATGGATTCAAAGTCAAAGTCTGGGCTCACACATCTTTGCCAGAAGTTGTTATTGTTGGTCCCAGAAACTTCCCCTGGAGTTGCCTTCGTTGGTGGTCATGGGAACAAGAGAAAACAGCCAAGTCCACCAGAAGAAAGACATTAAAGTTGATTAAGTGTGGGGGCCAATTAGTGGCTGATTCCGTGCTGTGTAAAGTTAATTAGCCTCTCCGAAACAACAACAACTGTGTTAATGGCATAAGAAGGAGGTGCAGTGGAGAATGGGCATCAGGAGAAATGATTGGGCAGGTCCTTAATAATGATGTAGCAGGCTCAGGGACTCCAGACACCACCAGTTGAAAAATACAGACGGAAACATTAGACAAACTCACTAGCAGATTCTCAAAGGATACACCGCTGTTCCATTATTCCCCAAATTCTATACAGACCGGTGGCTGACTGCTTCTATTTGTATTTCTAAGACTGGTTATACTTAGAAAAAAGAGAGATGTTTTAGAAAGATTCCCATCCCCTATCCATTACCTCTCTACCCTCCTCCTCCAAATGAAAATCCTGAAAAAAATGATTTCATTTTCTTCTTTTTTGATAACTGATTATCACTTAGCAGGACCCTGTTAGATGAGCTTAGATGGGGCGGTGGCAAAGAAATCAATATCTGAAGTCTAGGTCAGAGGATGACAATTTGGGGATCTGGGCAGCAGGAGAGCAGAGGAAGCTTACAGGGTATCTCGAGACATCAGGGAGGATGGATGGAGGATCTGGGCAAACAAATTTCCTTTTGTTAAGGGATCTTGAGTTTTCAAGACCCCTCAGTCTGATGGTTAGAGAGCCAATACTGGCATCAGAAAGGTACTGGTTCTAATCCTTTCTCTATTAAACCTCTAGGTTTGTGACCTTGGCCACGATGGCTCAGGCAGCCCTCCAGGATTACAGGTCACAGAGAAGAAAAGGATTTGTGTGTCAGTGTCTTTTTGGTTATTGTTATCTTAGTTCTGTTCCCTTCCCACAAATCTTCCCCCCCCCATTGTTTTTGAATTATTGGGATTCATCATTTCTTGTGGCGTGATAATATTTTATAGTAACATTTTACCTCGATGCATCCAGACTCACTTAGGGATGACATCCATTAATTATCATAGCCCAAGTAGCTATCACAGGAAACCATCTGGGCAGAGCTGGCCTATGAATATACCACTTGCTGCAGGGAGCTCAGTGGGGACTCAACCAAGTAGGAAATCAAGATGGGGTATGATGGTGATGGGTGCCAAGCCAGGTGCCATCTTAGAAAATATCTCATCCCCCGCAGTTTTCCCCGTGCAGGGAAAACAAGAATGCATGTTCCCAAATCTTTCAAATTGAGACAGATCAAGGATCCTTTGCTCATAGCCCTGTCTTAAGAGCCAGGGGTTAGTTGGACAAGATACCCATTCCAACCACAGAAATTCTGCCAAGGAAAATTTACCTGTGGTCCCAGCTTTTTCTGCAGTTTTTCCTCCTGGCAACTGTTCGGGGTGCACAGACTGGAAAAATCTTTATCTCCTTCTGACTGAATTGTTGATGTTCTGGGAAATTTGATGGTCTTGGTTTTTGTCAGTCTGATTGCCCAGTGAGAGGGGATTAAGAGAATGATTTCCTCTTTGCTTGAAAGTTCCTTTGCTTAACACTGCCTTTCCCTGTGCACACAGCAGAAAGAATCAATACCATATACAGCTCTTCACTTAACTGCGGGGTCTTAGTTGGAGGAGAGAGGAGGCTGACTTCATGTTGACTTCAGGGCCTTGGGCCATTCCAAAATAGAGCAAAGAGGAATCTGCTTCCCCAGTAGAGCTGGTGACCTGAGCTTTGATGACTGAGCATCAAGAAACAGGCCTACCGACATGTCCCATGGAGCCCCCTTCTCTCCAGGTGGGGCTGGATTCCTGGTTGTGATTTTCATTGACTTCATCTGGGGCAACAGACTCTGCTAGTTTGCTGTTAAGGCCGAAATGGGAGACCACACAGGGCTTTCATTAAACTCCCATGTTGGGGGCAATGAAACAGAAAGTATTGGGGGAGAGTAGACCTTTCTAATTTTTTTTTTAATTGCCCATGTCGTTTGGAAACCCTTTTCCCTTGGGGCTTTGTGCTGACTTGGGCAATCTTTAGAGGTAAGAATCATCAAATTTTAATGATATTTCCTTTTCATATGAACTTCAGAGTTTTCCTTAAACTTTGATGGGGTAAACTCCCCCTAGATCTGGGAAGGCCTGAGTTCAGATTCTATCTCTGATGCTTATTAGCTATGTGATTTTGGACATGTACCTTAACCTCAATGAATCTTAATGTCTTCATTTGTTCAATGGGAACAATAATACTTCTGCTTATCTCTCAGAGTTGTTGTGGAACTCAACTAAGATAATCATTGATATACAACTTGAATAATCTCACAGACTATCCAGTCCCACACTTTCATTTTACAGATGAGGATACCCACATAGAAATTGATGAATTGATTTGTACAAGGTAATCTGGAGAATTAATGGCGGGTTTGGCCTACGATGCCCTCCCATTTAATTTCTCCTTTTAGAATTTATTTTCTACAAAACTCTCTCAAGTGACATCTTCTAAATGAAGTTTAAATGGGGAAATTCTTAATTTCTCTCCCCATTCATCAGATGCTCTCTTCTCCAAACATTCATCTTGGATTTATTGGATGTATTTGGTTTCTTCTAGCAGAAATTGTTGCATTTTTGTCTTTCTATTCAAAGTGCCTAGAACAGTGACTGGAACATAGTAAGACCCTAGTAAGCACTTATGAATTGATTGATTTAGGATCCTCCCCTCTCTATCTTTGTATATGCGTTATTTTCTTTTTATTAAACTATTTCTTGAACTCAAGAACCATATTTCATCCTCAATTTATTTCTCCCAGCAATTGTATCTTGGCTCCCAAACAAAGCTGTAACTGGGACAGAATGATAGGGCTTTGTCCTAGAATTTAGAGAATTCCTTCAGTCCCAGGCACTATATAAAGCGCTTTACAAATATTATCTCATTTTATCCTCACAACAATCTTGGAAAGTAGATGCTGTTATTATTCCCATTTTGCAGCTCAGAAAATTGAGGCAAATAGAAATACACTGAACATTCACTGAATATTGGAAGGCTTAGGGCAGTGGTGTCAAACTCAGATTGAAACAGGGGCTGGTAATAAGTACATAAGGATCCCTGCAGGCAACATGATGACTAAGAAAATCAAAACCAATTGTGTATCTATCTATTAACTATACATACATATATGATTTATATACATACACACATTATGTGTACATGTATATACATATGTGTATGTGTGTATATAACTATGTCTATATTGATATAGATATAGACATAGACATAGATATAGATATATACACACATTAAAGGCAGCCAGGTGGCACAGTGCATAAAGTGCTGGACTTGGAGAAAAGAAAACTCATCTTCCGAGTTCAAATCTGGTCTCTGACACTTCCTAGCTGTGTGATCCTGAGCAAGTCCTTTAACCCTGTTTGCCTCAGTTTCCTTACCTGTAAAATGAACTGGAGATAGAAATGGCATACCACTATAGGTTCTCTGCCAAGAAAACCCCAAATGGGGTCATGAAGAATTGGACATGATTAAAACGACTGAACAATAACAACAAACTATTTGTCAGGTACCGAATAAGATAGGGAAAGAAAAAGAAAAAGGTTTTTGTTCTCAAGGAACTTACAATAATAATAATAATAATAATAATAATAAAATAATAATAATTTATAAAATGTTTTCAGTTTTGAAAAATGTTTTTATAAATATCTTATTTTATCCTTATGCCAAAATTAGGGGGGGAGGTGTTATGATCTCTATTTTGCAAGTGAGGAAACAGAGGTAGACAGTGTTAAATGATTTGCCCAAGATCACCCAGCTAATAAGTGTCTAAGGCTGGATTTGAATTCATGTCTTCCTAATTTTAGGCCTGGATCTCTGTCTACTGAGCCATCTAGGTGCCCCTTGTACAATAATGGTATATACAAAGTATATTCTCTGAAATCCTCAAATAGACCTGCGATCTCATCACTTGTGAATTTTTCTCTTTAGTATTGTAGTAGATCATATTCCATCTGTGCCTGTTCATCCATTCTGTATGACTCTTGTCCATCTCTTGTCACGGATTTACTCAATGTGTGGAGGCCTTCCTCAGTTTCCCCTGCTATCACCTTATCTTCCCTACTCCTTAGCTTCCCTTCACCCCATGATCATATAGTTTTCATATGGTTCTTAGAATTGCTTTTATTCTTTGAAGTTCCTCATTAGGTCCATGGTGGCACCTGCTCATACCTTTTATGCACATCTCTATTTCCTTCTCTGTAATACTCACTTTCCAGCTTTCGAAGACTGGTTTCCATTTTTATTTCTTATACACAATACACACTAGGTACAAAGTACATAATAATGAGGATGAGGGATCAGGAAAGGCTCATGTAGAAAAAGGATCTTGGACTGAGCTTTAAAAAGCCCTTGGATCCTGTGAGGCAGAGGGGAGGAAGGATGCAGTCTAGGCATGGAGGATGGGCAAAATGTGTAAAGTCATGTGTTTGAGGAGGAACAGGAAGCCTTTTGTCCAGACTGAAGAGTGTGCAAAAGGGAGTAATGAGTCTTTCTTCAACCTGATCATTTTCTGGATAAGAAAACTGAGGTCTAGGAGAGATAAGTGACTTTCCCAGAAAATAAGTAGCAATACTTTGACTTTGTGAAAAGAACATGTATACTTATGAGATCAAAGGTCCATAAAAGCATAAGTAGAAGTGATCTTATCCAAGTGTCCTTCCCCTCTTTGGTAGTTTCCTTATCTGGAAAATGAAGAGATTGGACTGGATGATCTCCAATAATTTTTTCAGCACTAAAATTTGATGGTCTTTTCAGAAACCCAACAATGAGTCACTGGAAATGATCTTTAGAAATAAACCATGTTAGAAATCTTAGCAGAGAAGAGAAAAGAAAAGGCTTTCTTCATGCTTCAGAAATATCCTTCAAACCAAATCATATTCAAAAGTGAAAAGGCCGGAATGGAAAACAGCAATACCCAAGAGCCAAAGAATTCTATAAATTCTAGAGCAGAAAAAGAGGCAAAGTTTAAAATTGCCTTCATTACTGTTGTAATTAATTACCAATCAGTGATTGGGAACAGTTCAAGGGAACTGCCCTAAAGAATCATGCCACTTCCTAGATTAATAACTGGGACCAATGGCCAAAGATGGTTGCACAGACATACTTCCCAGAGTTGGAGCTAAATGGCTACATTCAGGGCCAACTGAGTCCAACTCTTTGCTTGCCAAAGAATTCTCTCTCCACCATATTTTATTTGGTATGGGATCATCCAAAAACTTTTCAGAGACTTCCAATGAGGGAAAAACTCACTGCATCCGAAAGCATCCCATTTTACCTTGGAATAGCCCTAATTATGAAGCAAAAATCAAAATACGCATTATTTTTATTAGGGAATTTTTCCTTTCTTTAAGCCTAGCTTTACTTCCTTCTGCCTGTTACTCATTGCTCCTATTCCTTTCTATTCCTATGGTAAGATCTTGAAAATAATATGAAATATTGAGATATTGATAGAAGTCTAGAAGGGAGGACTGGAAGAAGTTTATAAAAAAAAGACAAATGCCAGGCTAATGGTTTCGTATTTTCCAATGGGGAATACAGAACCCCTATTACTTTTTTAAAAGAGTTGTGTAGAGTAGTTCTGGTTTATTTTTGAAAAGAGTTGTGTAGAGTAGCCCTGTTCTGTTAAAAAAATATATTTTTAAATGTTCAGAGGGGAAAAAAAGTCCTTTTCCTTTTAAAAAAGTAAACAAAAAGGCCAGGTTGTAAAAGTCAAAGAAACTACAAGGCTTAAAAGGAGTGATACAAATTTAACACTGAAAATATTTTTTGGGGGAAAATCATTTGAGTTTCTAAGATAACTTTGCTCCTAGTTTTTAAAAAATGGGAGAGGGAGTCTGGAAGAATCTGAGCAGGACAGAGATGCTGTAGAATCTTCCTCCCTGATCCATTCTTTCTGACCTGAAACAGGAAAGATCAAGGAGGCAAGAGTCTGACTGAGGCCTCCTGGGAGGTGATCAAGCCAGCCTTCTTTCAGGAGAGGGATCAGCTAATTAGTAAGACCTGAGTCCCATGATGGCTTTTAATACCTAAGTCACAAATGGCTTTCTGAGAAGCTCTGAACAGACTCAATGTCTGAGGCTTCTCAATGCCTAAAAGCACTATGAGAGAGAGTAAAGGTTTATATGAACAGGAAAAACTCAAATTAGTTTAAACGAGAAAGAGAGATTTAGAGTTTGTGCAAAGTTGTTTGGCTTTCTTTGAATCCTTCTTTTTTTTTTTTTTTTTTTTTTTCCTTGCTCAAGTTTGTTGAAAGGCTTGTAGAATGTTTATAACATTTAGGAAAATTTGCAGGACAAAGTTAGAGTTTGTAGAAAATCTCTAGTAATGAGATATGCCATTATTTTAATAAAGTGTTATATTTTGATGGAAAACAGGAAAAATTGGAACAGATAGATGGCCCTGGGTCAGAAGGACTTGAGTTCAAATCCTGCCTCAGACACTTAACATTTACTAGCTGTGTGACTCTAGGCAAATCACTTAACCCCAATTGCCTTATATACACACAAAAAGAGACAAAATTTAGAGAAACATTTAGGTGAATTATTAGGATTTGGCTCAGTTCCATGACCTACTCAAGTCTCAGAGTTTTAGAATTTAATTAAATTGACTTTAGATACTTTTTCTATGTGTATAACCCTGAACAAATCACTTAATCTCTTTTTGCCTCAGTTTCCTCAACTGTAAAATGGGAATAATGATATCATTTCTTTTCCAGGATTGTTGAGAGGATAAAATGAGATCCTATTTGTAAAGCAATCAGCCCAGTGCCTGGCACACAATAGGGTCTATATAAATGCTAACTATAATTATAACTATTATTATTATTATTCCAAAATCAATGCTATAATATAGAAATGAAAAGAAATTCTAAGTGAAAAGTGCCTTTCAGAATTTCTATAATTGAGTCTCTTGATTTATTGTCCATAGGATGGATAAAATGTGGAACCATAATAAATAGAAGTGATAATAGTAATAATAAAAAAGTATAGAATATTAGAACTAGAAAGGTCTCCAATGCCCTATTTTAAAGATGAAGAAATTGAGGCTTAGAGGAAAGGGACATGTCCAAAATCCCATAGGAAACTATTTAAAAAGCCTGAATTCCTGAAGCTAGGTCTTCTTGACTTCCCTCATGTTACTTTATTACTCGAAGATCCCAGACTTCCTGTTGTGGTAAGGAAAAGCCAATAATTTCTAGTCTTGAGTTCCAGTTGTATTACAGATACATATGGACCTCATGGGAGACCCTCTTTCTCTCTGTATTTTAGTTCCTAGTTATCCTTAATGAAGGTATAGTTGGAAAAATCCTCAAGAAAGAGATAAGATACCTGAATGCTTGCTGATGACCTTCTGTGTACCATTGGGCAGCCCATTTTCTTCTTTGGATTTTGTGTCTACCATGTAAAAATCATGGCTACAATTTATATGATTGATGTTGTGTGCCTTTCTCTGAGGGTGCAAGTAATCTTATTCCCATTTAATAGATGAGAAAAACTGAGTCTCAGAAAAGTGACCTAAAAAGGTCACAAAGTTAGTATCAGAGCCGGGACTCAGAGTAAATGCTCCCAACCCAAATCAAGCTACATATGAGACATCTCATACAGAAGCAACTTGCTTCTGACACTAACTGTGAGCAACCATTGGCTTATTTTCATTATACATAATGGTAGTTCTTGGCTTTAGCTATATACTAGTCATCCATTTAAAGTAAAAATCCATGTATTCCTTATTTTTCTAGTGTCATTTAGTTTTTGTAAGCCTTAGTTTCTTCATCTGTGAAACAAGGGAATAATCTCTCATATTCCTTCCCTCTCTGTTTTGAAATGTAATGTCTTTTTGGCATATTTTGTTTTAATATTACAAGCATTTAAAAATCACCCCCCTACATGCACACACACACACACACACACACACACACACACACAGAGTTCTCTTGCAAGAAAGTTAAACAGTCAAGCAAAACTAACAATACAGTTATCGTAAATGAAAATACATACATCCCACATCTGTAGCACCTCCCTAACCATTCTATTTTTAATTTTTTTTAACAGAAATCTATTTTCTTTCCTTCCTACTCCCAACCTCACTTAAAAAAAAAAAAGAAAAACCAATTTTTTTTTTTTTTTTACAGCAAACATGCACAGTCAAGCAAAACAAAATCCCTCATTGGCAGCATATAAAAATGTATTTATTCTGCAGAGAAAATCGATGACCTCTCTGTCAGGATGTGGGTGGTTTGAATTACCATTAGTCTCTGGATACATGAATGGTAATTGCATTGATCACAGTTGTTCAGTTTTCAAATTTGTTGGTGTTTACAATACTGTTATCATATAAAATTTTCTCCTGGTTCTTCATTGGCCTCTAAAACTCTTCAGAACTGTTTGTTTTTATGATCTTGATAGTATTGTCTTTCTGGTTCTGCTCCCACCACTCTGCATCAGTTCATGTAGATCTTTTCATGTTTCAGTGAAAATCTATGTCCTCATTTTTTATCATAATGAGAGATGGATTTATTCTTTTTTATTGTTATTATAGCTTTTTATTAATAAAACATATGCATGGATAATTTTTCATCATTGTCCCTTGTACTCACTTCTATTCGAACTTTTCCCCTCCTTCTCTCCACCCTCTCCCCTAGATGGTAGGTAGTCCCATACATGTTAAACATGTTAAAGCATATGTTAAATACAATATATGTGTTATGTCCTAATTTTTTTAAGCTCAATTTATGCATCTATATGACATAACTGACTCAGTCATTCTTCACTGGATAGGCATCTCTTTAGTTTCCAAGTTTTGGCCACCACTCCCCCCCTTAAAAAAAAGGCTGCTATGGATATTTTTGTATACAAAGAACCTTTTCTTATTTCTCTGATCCCTTTTGGAAAGGGACCCAGCAATTGTATGATTGGGTCAAAGAGTAGGGAAAGGGTATGAATTTTGTTGTTCTTTTTTCTAGTTCTGTGAAGTAATCTTTTGGTAGTTTGATTGGTATGGCATTAATTAAATAAATTAATTTAGATAGTTGACCATTTTATTATAATGCCTTATCCTTATGGATGTTTCCTTAATTGTCCATCTTTCTCTAATTCTCTATTAAGTCTGTCTTTATTTCTAAACAAACAATGGGTTGTAGCTGTATTTATATAGCTCTTACATGCCTCTTAATAAGTAAACTTCCAAGTGTTTTATACACTCAACAGTTATCTTAACTATAATTTATCTTTCTATTTTTATTTTTCTATTTCTTTTTGCCAAATTTTGCTAAATATTACAAAGAAAAAGTAAAGATTGTTTGTATTTTGTATCTTATAAGTTTGATGTTGTTCATTGTTTCAATTTATTCTAGTTGAATATATCATCATTTCATCTGCAAAGAGTAATAACTTTGTTTCTTTTTTATCTACACTTATTCTCTCAAATTTCCTCTGTGGCCTTTTGGCTATAGCCAGCAATTTTATTACTATGTCAAGTAGAAGTGGTAATAATGGACATTTTTGTTTCACCCTTGATTTTCTAGGAAAGGATCCTGATTTGTTTCTGTTATTCATATTGTTAGTTCTTGGTTTTAGAAATAAACTAGTCATCACTTTAAGTCGTGATTCATTTATTCCTTTGTTTTTTGATATTTTTAACAGAAATTGATGTTGTATTTTCTCAAAAACTTTTTTTTCTGCATCTACTGACATATTCATGTGATTTTTTTTGTTCAATTTGTCATTAACATGGTTAATTAAGTTTACAGTTTTCCTAATATTAAACAAACCCAGCATTCTTATATAAAACCAGTCAGGTTTCAGTATGTAGTCCTTGTGACATATCGCTATAGCCTCTTTGCCAATATTTTATTTAAAAATTTTGCAGTGATGTCTATCTATGATCCTGTGACATTACCTACCTTCTATGATGGAATGTGGAAGGAATGTGACATTCTGTCTCTGCTACTCCATCGTATGTGACCCTGGGAAAGGCCCTTTGCCTCCCTACAACTTACTTTCCTCATTTGTAAGATGAGAACATTGGTTCAGATGGTCTCATCCATCTCTAAATCTGTAATTGTATGAAATTATGCAATTTGTTCAATGAGATAATGTGTATAAAGTGCTTTGCAAGGCTAAAAGCTCCCTATAAATGGCAGTTATTATTAGTCATAGTATCATCTTCATCCTCATCATCATCTTGAAGTTCTTTTCTGTTCCCTGATATTATTCACGGGGATGAAGTAAAAAATGATTCCCCCCATCAGTCTCTACCTCCCAAGTAAGAAAGAACCCCAAGTAAAAAGGTGACCAGAGTTAGTTACGACACTCAAGTTAAAAATCTCTTGCAGGAAGGAAATAATTTTTTTATACTATCATAAAACTGCCCAGCTCCATCCTGTGGAAATAATGCCTCTGAGGTTGGAACTGGGTGGGAGATAACAGTGACTGGCCTGAGGCTGGGAGGAAGGAGGAGCATGATTTAAATTCACATCTTTCCTTTTTGGAAATCAGACCATCCATTCCAAAGTCATCCTTTTGAAAATCACTAGGGACATTTTCTTTCAAGGAAGCCAAAGAGGCAGCAGGTGAGTTTTACCTGAATTCAGTGCTTAAGTCCTCCTGAGAGAAGACCTACTCCTTTAAGAAGTATTAACTTCCCAAAGACAGGGAAATATAAGAAGGAGGAAATCCATCAAACTTGGAAAATCAGGCAGTTCTTTTCATGATTAGGGAGGCATGATGTGGGAGCATGCTGGATTTAGAGTCCAAGGACACAGGCCAAATCATTTAACCTCCATGGGCCTCAGTTTCCTTATCTGTAAAATGAAGGGATAAGATTAATGACCTTTACCATTCTTTCTATTTCCAAGTCACTTAACTTCTCCTCAACTAAAACAGGGGGTTGGACTAAATGACTTCTGCCAGTTCTAAAACCTATAATCCTACACATACAGCATTTTCAATAATTGCACACTGCTCCATGATGCAAAAACCCTTCTAAAAATCAACATTCTTCCATTGATGATAACGTTAGTCATGAAATACCAGGGTCTCCTCAACATCAGAATTGCAAGTGACTGAAAGGTGGGTACTATGAAGAGACCCCTGATGGGTATGACCAAGTCGCAGCATTGTGCCAGTGATGACTTTGGCATGAGGAGTCTTGTTAATGAATGGCATCATTCATTAATTTGATGGTGTGGAAAGAGGGCTGGATTTGGAGTTAGAGGTCCTGGGTTCAGATTCAACTCTTCTCCTCCCTATAAAGTAGAAGAAAATCCACCAATTTTGTCTTGCAACCTCCATGATGTTGGACAAGTCACCTCACCCTCTTTAATCCTCAGTTTCTTCATCTGTAAAATGAGAGGGTTGGACTAGATGTCTTCTGAGGCACTTCCAACAGAGTCTCACCAGCTCTACTTCTGGGATCCTACAATTTTGCCACATGTATGACCAGAAGACAATAGGAGTTGCCCCCATCCCCAGAGCAAAGAGTACAAGGAGATTAAAAACAAAAACAAAAACAAAAGTCCCACATGTACCAAGATATACATGGCCATATTTCACTTCCCACCCAGCTGCACTCCGCTGCACTTTGTTGTCATGCCCCAGGAACCTCATCATCCTGTAAGGTCACATCCACCCTAGAGCTCACACCTCATTAATAAACCCTTCTCCTTCTGATCAGAGAAGGTGGAGATGGAGAGCTCCTTCAGAACCTCTATTGGAGGAGGGCAGGCAGGCAGGCCAGCCATGTTCACATCTCCTGCCTGGCTGCACTCCTCTCCATTTTCCAGATCCTATAGTAAATAGTCACCTCCTTTCCTTTTCAGCTTCTTTTTGTGTGTTGTCTTCCCCCATTAGACTATAAGCTCTTTGAGAAAAGGGACCATCCTTTTTCATATGTGTATTCACAGCACTTGGCTAAGTATTTGACTCATAATAATCCCTTAATAAATGTTCATTGAATGTATAGAGGAATTGCACATGTTTAATGTGTATTGGATCACTTGCTGACTGGGGGAAGAGATGAGGGGAAGGCAGGGGAAAATTAGAACTCAAGGTTTTGTAGGGGTGAATGTTGAAAATTATCCATCTATATATTTTGAAAATAAAAAAATTATAATTCAAAAATATTCCTTGACTGATTGATTGATGGAAAGTAGGTACCCATCAGGAATGAATGGTCAAACTGTGGTATATTAAGGTAAAGGAGTGTTATTGGGCTGGAAGATCCAATAAATATGAAGAATTCAGAGAAATGTGGGAAGGCTCATATGAACCGATTCAGAGCAAAGAGAGTAGAACCAGGAACAAATGAACAGAAAAGCTTTATTAAAGCACCTACTATGTGCCAAGCCATTCTAAGTGCTGAGGATATAAATGGAAAAGCAAGACAGTCTCTTTTTCAAGAGCTTACATTCTAATTTGGAGAAATCACTGATAAAGGAGAAAACAGTTAGATGGAGAATGATAAGACCTTTTGGTCCTTAGAGTAGAGTTGAAAGGTGAATTGGTAAAGCCCAAGGGCCACCATCTTACTAGAGTGATTCTAAGTCCCTGTTCATCCAAGTGTGTGAGTGGCCATATCTCGAGTATCTATCACAATGCCGGACTCATAGTAGGTGGCAAGCCCATAATTAATTATATACATGCTTACACATACATATTTAATTATTGACTTTCCAGAGACAGTGAAGTGATACCACAATCTGTCTACCAGAGACAGACACTACAGTACAGCTACTTTCCCCATCCTGCTTTTGTTGATGGATGAAAGAGGCCATTGAAGGGACAGCTGAATGGTATAATAGATAGAGTACCAGCCCTAAAATAAGGAGGACTTGAGTTTAAATCTGGCCTCAGATACTTGATCCTAGCAGTGTGACTTTGGACAAGTCATGTAACCCCATTGCCTTCACAAAAAATAACATAACAATATGTAATAATAAAAACATATTTGTGTAGCTTTCTAGAGCCCCCATGCTGAAGTGCCAAAATATACTGTCCAGATTAGCTTTCTAGTCTGGGACCAGCCTGAGTCCTTAGTCTTAGTAGAGGAATGATGAAGCAGGGATCCACAAGGATGATCAAGCATGGAGTCCATTTTAAGTCCTCTCAGCCCTTAAATACCTTAGTACAATTACATCACCACAGCACACTACACAAGTGCTAACTATAAGCACCCTGCTATTGGTATGCAAATGCATCTTTACTGTAAGTATCCCTTGTTTCTAGTAGAACACAGGTGGTCACACTCCCTTGACTTCTCAGGAAGGGTGAGACACACCAAAAAGAGATGGGGACCTGAACCAGACATTGTCAGCAAGTTCCCTCTGAGCTGAAGGGTCTTATACCTTACCCAGAATTCCTGCACTATCTGTGGCCCTCTACATATTTATGTAATTTATTTGTTTTTCAAGTGGATTCTTCATAATTGATCATTGAGGGAGATAATGCAAATAAATCGCCCCATTTTATAGGTGAGAAAACAATCTCAGAAAGCTGAAGATCCTGTCCAAGGTCACACAATGAGAAAGTAACAGAATTTGGCTCTGAATTCAGGTATCTAGATTTCAACTTCTGGATTTCCTACTCTTGACCCTGAATACTCAGCAAGTATGGCTTCTAACAATCAAGTTTACAATCCCATTTTATCTTATCCTGGTTCTGTGCCATTCTTATCCAAGTTTTCTCAGGAATCCTCTATGGAGAAGCTTCTTAGTATGTTAACTGGACTTCTCTGGATCTTTTGGAAACCTACTGATACTACCATCAAGCTATCCATCTATTCTCTTTCCCTTTCATCTATAAATATCCCACCCTCTTTTTTCTTTTAAAAATGATTTTTAAATAGTTATAGATATATATTTTAGATTGCTTTCATTTCTCAAAAGATCCCTTTTATTTTTCTCGCCCCCAAAAAACCACTCACCTTAAAAACCAAGATTTTTTTTTTAAAAGAAAGATTAAAGTTTATCAATACGCCAACCAAATCTAACTATGTATGTTCTGTTCCACATCTATAGGCCCCAACCTGTTCAAATATTCTTGGCACGCTCTTTTCCCCCTCTACCCAACACTGGCACTCTAATCCATGTTCTACAATGGATAGGGGCACACTTCCATACAGAGAGCATGATGGCAGCAGAGCCAGGAGTTTATTCTGCCCTTCTCTGTTCAGCTGAGAAATGCTGGCTAACCCACCTGAAAAGGGGGAATGGCAGGTCCCATTCAGCCCATGAAAAGAGGATTAAAAAGTGGATATTGAATTATCTTACTAATCAACTCAGCTTCTCATTTGACTTACTCATTTGAAGATGGCTTCAAAGTCATCAACATCTCTTTTTACATGGGGAAACATAGATCCAGAGAATATCATTGACTTGCTAAATAATATGAATGGCAATGGCAAGATGATTGGTCGGCTAAAACTCCAAGGTTGACTAAGTCAGATTTTTAAATGGTTGATTTGATTGACCAATCAATCATCAAATATTTAGTAAGTAATTCATTTACTATGCACTGTGCACTAGGTTATATGTTGGGGATACAAGTATAAGGAATGAAACTGAAGACCCCAAAACTCAACCATTTGCATCAAGATTTAGAGAAGAAGACTACTAGATCTGATTGGTCCTTTGCTGGAGAGCCTAGCAGTCACAGCATCATCAAATCAGATCAGAGCAGTTAGGGAGGTTGTTACCAATGTAAGATCTTGACATGACTTCAAAGGAATTCATTTCATTTCAAGGTAAGTCATTATGATAAGTTCATTGTGTCTAACCCTCCAGTTTCATTTACCCTCATAGAATTATGAATCTTGGGCTAATGGGGGCCACAGTAGGAGTAATCAGAGGCTACACTGTCCATCCTCCACATTTCATAGAAGAGGAAGCTACTGTAGCCTTTTTGTTCCACAGAAAACCAGAAACAATGGCAAGATTTGAATCTAGATCCTATCACACATTTTTTAATATCTCCTTGTGACTTTTTTCCTGCTGTTAATTCTGCTTAAGTTCAGCATTTGTTAAAATGTACAAAGTCTTATGCTTGGTGCTAGGTATGCAAAGATACAAAATTATAAAGTGTTGACCCTCTCTTGTTGTTCAGTCATTTTCAGTGATGTCCCCATGACCCCATTTAGAGTTTACTTGGGAAAGATGCTGGAATGGTTTGTCATTTCCTTTTCCACCTCATTTTACAGATGAAGAAACTGAGGCAAAGTTAAGTGACCTGCCCAGGGTCACAAAGCTAGTAAGTATCCAAGACTAGATTTGAACTCAGGAAGATGAGTCCTTCATGCTCTATCTACTGTGCCACATAGCTGCCCTGGAAGGGAAGGGATTGGAGGTGTGATCGATCAAAATCTAATCCAGGTATAGGGGAGGGGAGCAGTATTCCAGTACTTGTTTAACAACTCTCTCCCCTCATATGTATACAGTACTTTTAAGTACTTTTAATCTGCGTCAATTATATTTTCTCCATCACTTTCTTAAGCCTAGACAGTCAATAAAATTTTTTTAAAAAATCAAGTGCTGATTTGTAATATTTGAAGATTCTGAGGTGTAAATGCTCAACAAAAATTTATCCATCTGGGGGTCCTGGTTGGTTTGAGCCCCTCCAGCACACTGGGGTAGGCATGTTCCATGGAGATGTCTGGACAAATTTGGGGAAAAGTGGATAGTCCAAGATGACAGAATTAAACACTTGTTATAGGATAGATCAAGATTTTCCCTGACCCTTAAATAAGGTCATGACCCACATTGGTATCTCCAAGTCTCTTATCAGCTTGTACAACATTTGAATTGAGCCGTCTTCCTCTGGGAAACTGTGTGCCCACCTAGATACACTTGTTCCATCTAAAACATTCAGTTTCTCTGGAAACTTCAACAAATCAGCAATGGCAAAGCAGTGGAAATAATCTTCATGTTTAGAAGGTGAGTCACAATAGATGAGTGGTCTGTCGACCAGACTAGGAGAATAGCTATTTTTAAGTTACCGTGACACAATGAGAGACGTTCAGATGGATTTCTTTGTACGAGGCTACCACATGTACCTAACGAAATAACAGTGGACAAAAACCCTATTTATCTCAGTTTCCTCATCTGTAAAATGACCTGGAAAAGTAAATGGCGAATCACTCTAGTATCTTTCCCAAGCAAATTCCCTATGGGGTCATTAAGAGTTGTGCATGACTGAGATGACTGAACAAGAACAACAATATTGAATTCTGGGAAGGATGTGGAAGGATAAAGGAACAGATCAGGAGAGACTTCCTGGAGGAGGCAGCATTCGGACTGTATTTTGAAGAATGGTCCATGGCCAATGTTGTTTTACTAATAATAGATTCTAAGTAAATAGCCCTTTACCTACATTTGCGCATTGATTCTAAGTAACTAGCCCTTTACCTACATTTGTGCATTAATTCCTCCTAATAATGTCGCAAGATAGGTAATATAAGTGTTAAGATGGGGAATTCGAGGCTCAGAGATATCAAGTGTCATCTAAAATCAAGTGGCAGAGCCAGGCTCAAGGCCTCAAGCCCAGGGGTCTTTTTGAGCATCCAAATTCCCTGTCATGGTGCCTGGCCAGCCCTGGGTAAAACCTACATATATTATCCTGCTCAAGATAACCCCAGAGGTCTCACAGCTTCCTGGTTGCTCAAAACAACAACCCAGCACAGTAGCAGGAATTGAGAAATAAAGACAAATTGGGCAGAAATGAGGAAGGAAATAGCATGTTAAGTGACTATTTTTTTTCCACAGCTTGCTCTGTTCTGTACAGATAGAGCCTCAGAACCTTGAGCTGATTACAGTGGAACAATTTGATTGATCAAACACAGAAAGATTTCAATCAATTGGTAGATGCTCAAATCTCTGTGTATTTTGAAACTAGAGATCCAGTAATATCCCTAGGAGATTTATGATGCTGTCTTTGAGAACTGTTAGGCTAATTTAAGATGGGCATTCACACCATCTGGGATGAAAGGATTTTAGAGAAATAGAAAGGAACCTTAGAACTTGGCATATCAGAGCCGGAAGGGACCTTAGAGTAGAGATTGTCGGCACTAGAAGGAGTCTTAAAACTTAGGATATTAGAGCTGGGTAGAAAGGAGGTATCTTATAACAAAAAACATGGGGGAAACTACTTTAAAAATGCAGAAGGCCAAAGCTGAATGAAACCTTAGAATCTGAAACATGAGAGTAGGAAAGGACTTTAGAATAGAGAATATTACAATATTTAAAGATAGCTTTTTATTTTCAAAATATATGCAGATAGTTTTCAACATTCACTCTTGTAAAACTTTGTATTCCAAATTTTCTTCCTCCTTTACCCCACTCCCTCCACTAGATAGCAAGTAATCCAATATATGTCAAACATGTACAATTCCTCTATACCTATTTCCCCATTTATTATGCTGCACAAGAAAAATCAGATCAAAAAGAAAAAAAATGAGGGGAAAAAAAAAGCAAGCAGATAACCAAAAGGAGAAAACAACTATGTTGTGATCCACACTCGCTCCCACAGTCCTCTCTCTGGATGCAGACTATTGGAATTGGCTTTAATCACTTCCTTGTTGAAAAGAGCCACTTCCCTCAGAATTGATCATCTCATAATCTTGTTGCCGTGTACAATGTTCTCTTGGTTCTACTCACTTCATTTAGCATTAGTTCATGTAAGTCTCTCCAGGCCTCTTTGACCTACAGAATATTGGAGCTAGAAGGTAAGTTGGAACACAAGAAGTCAAAACTAGAAGGAACCTTAGAACTTACAAGTCAGAAAGAGATAGGAACCTAGAACATAGAATGTCAAAACTGGAAACGACCTTATGATGTAGATAGATGTTCAAGCCAGAGAGGCCTATTGTGCATTTTAGACATTACACCAGAATTTAGCGATAGCCGGAGAGGACTTTAAAGATCACTTAGTTCTAACTCCTTCATTGTACCAGTTGGGAAGCTGAGGTCCAGTGATTATGCAAGTAGTAAGCAATAGAGTCAATGTGAAAACTAAAGTCTTTGGAGTCTCAAACCAGTGTTCCTTCCTCTGCACCGTGTGGTCTCCTCTTAGCAATGAGACTTTCAATTTCCAGATGCCGATCAAGATTTCATTCTAACCAGGTATGCGGTAGGAGCGAAGGTTGAGTTTGATGTGGTTGAGGCAGTTACCACATCTTCACAGCCTCAGCCCGAAACCACTCTCCTTTCAGCTCTCTCCTTCTAGGTTTCACTTCCCTTCTTGTGTCATCTGCTCACCAACACCATTTATACCCTCTGGGGTGGGGTGAGGTAGGGTGAGAAGGAGGAGGAGCATCCCTTTCAATATCCCCTAGCAATCTGCCAAAGGTTAAACGTGTAGTTCTTCTAAACATTTCCATATTCATCATGCTGCGCAAGAAAAATAAGATGGAAAGGGAAAAAAATATGAGAAAGGAGAAAAACAACTTCAACAACAAAAAGCGTGAAGATATTATGCTTTGATGGATATTCAGCCTCCATAATTCTCTCACTGGGTGCGGATGGCTCTGTCCATCACAAGTCTATTGGAATTGTTTTGAATCACCTCATTATTGAAAAGAGCCAAATCCAATCCTGTGTGGATTTTATCATCTTGCTTGAGACATCATTTGAAGAGAGAGGAAGTGTGGCTCAGTGAAGACAGTGCCAGACTTAGCATCAGGAAGAGCTGGTTCCATGTCCTGTCTTGGGAACTTAGAATCTCTATGAGGCTGGACGAGCCCCTTAGCATCTCTGAGCCTCCCCATTGTCACTGCAATAACATGGCACCTACCCCTCGAGGTTGTTAACTGTGATCACGAGAATAGAATAGAGAACTGAGCCATGAGGACCTTGGAGTGCATGGAGGTTTGGTGAGCTCATTTCTGGACAAGTACAACGAAGGGCCAGGATTCTATGACACTTTCAGCCCCTTCTGTTGAATTTGAGAAAGAAGTGAGCATGAAGACAAAAGATTCCTAAAAGTGGAATTCTGGCTGTCTTCTCCTGGGTCACAGTGGAGGCAATGAGCCTCCCAGTGGAGGGAGAAGCAGCCCTAACATAGATAGCCTGTTTGGCCCATCTGGGGCTGACATGAAAACATAAATAAGCTCATGGAATTTCTGTTATTTCTGACTCTGTGGTATCTACTCTTTCCTCCTCATGTCCAAGTTGCTCAGATGTTCAGTCAGTGTAGCCATCCGCTGGGCTCTCCGCTTACCAACAGCTCAGAGGGTTTTCTTTCTTTTTCTTTTTTCAGTTCTGGAAATGCCCACTGAGAAATTCCCTCCACTGATGAAGGTCTCCACTTCAGCTGGGCCATTGAGAGGTTGAGTGCTTTGCCCAGACTCACCGACCAGCGTGTGTCAGAAGTCGGGACTCAGGCCCACTAAGTCATATTGCTTCTACTTATTAATTAACAAAACTAAAATAACATACTCTTATCGATAACATTTCTATAACACCGATGAAGCTTTTAAAGCATTTTCTCCCCAGCATTATGTGAAATAGATTCTACTGATGAGGAAATTCTATGTCAGAAAGAGATTGTGACCTGCCCCTTGTAGGAGCAGGGCAGGTTGAATCCAAGTGTTTGGATTTTAGGACCAGGGCTTCTGCCCTTTCATCACTTCCTGAAGGTATAAGGGCCTCATCCTGAACACATGGGACTATGGGAAACCTTCCCCGAGTGAGCTGTCACCAGCCACTGAAATGGGTGGACTCTGTCTCTGATTGGCACCGGGTGATGTGTCTGGGAAGATCTCAGGGAGCTTGTGCAATAAATGCGGTCCCTTCTCCCTTCCCTCTCCCCACAAATGGTACTGGAGAACAAAGTGTTCCTCTTGCCATCTTCCCTCCAAGTGTTCCAGATGTTCAGTCCGGTGCAGCCATCCACCCAGCTTCTCCCTGTCCCCGGCACAGTGAGCCAATGCCTGCGATGCTAGACTCCTGGCCTCTTGAGATGAAACAGGTGCTGCACCCTGGCAATTAGGAGAGCTGGCAGCAGGGCAGGAGGCCCAGTCTGATAGACAAAGCTGCCAGGATTACATCATCTGCTGGTTCCCAGGCTTGATTAATTCTCTGATGAATGCAAGATTGGAAGAGAATTTTCTCTCTCGTCTCTGCTTTTTTCTGTCTCTGTGTCTGTATTTCTCTCTCTCTCTCTTCTCTCTCTCCCTCTCTCTCTCACTCCTCCTCTCTCTCTCTCTGTCCCTTCTCTCTCTCTCTCTCTCTCTCACTCCCTCTCTCTCTCTCTCTCCCTCTCTCTCCTCCCCTCTCTCTCTTTCTTCCTCTCTCTTCACTCCTCCCCTCCCCACCTCTCTCTCTCTCTCTCTCCTCTCTTCCCCTCCCTCAAATAGCTTGGAGACCCAGTAATTACATTTGTCTAAAAATGCAATGATTACATGCAAAGACCTCAACCATCAGTACAGTACAGTTAGCTTCTGCTTTTCACTTAAGGGGACCCATGCTCTTCCTGGGCTCTGCACCCAAAGACCACTCTGGCAGTGCTGTGCCATTGCTAATGTCACTGCTAACTGCTAATTTACCCATCCAATTTGTCCCTTCCCACAAGTCACAAAGGGAGGTTACTCAATTATTTTCAACCAGCTGAAGGCTGATGTTTACCTCAAGCTCCCCAGCAACCTTCCCCTCCCTCCTTCTTCCCTTCTGTCATGATATTATGCAATAAAATGGTGGGGGCATTCGTCCTTGGTTTGTGTTTTCTCAGTAACTGAATCATATTCAAGGTCAGGATACTATTGGTACTTGAGCAAAGACCTCACCTGAAGGATGTCTTTTAAAGGGGATGACTAGATAAATACAAAATTATTCAGGGCAACACATTTTTATGTAGCAAAGAAGAGGAGTTAAAATAGTTCTGACACACATGAGCTGTCACTCAATCCTGGACAAGTTGCTTGGTCTATCAATGGCCCAGCCTAAGGAAGAGTGGCCCATCTGCTTTGTTAGAGAGACTTTTCATTGGCCGTTTACTATAGTAATGAAATCACCAGTCTGATTGAAACAAAACAAAACAAACAAAAAGAACTGGAAAAAAAAAAAAAAGGAGAAGCTCATCGATTGTCAAATGACTAAAGAAATATTGGCTTCTAAATAGAAGAAGGTATTTGCTATTGTGTTGCAAGAAATGATTCCTTCATTGGGAATTCCCTGTCATGTGAATTCTAGCATCTGTCTGAAATAAAAATAAGTTGTGAGGAATTCAGAGAAACTTGAAAGATCTTGTGTGAACTGATACAAAAAAAAAAAAAAGAAAAACAATTTATACAACAAATAAAAAAATTTTTAAAGCATTTAATAGGGAACAAATCCTATGCTAAGTGATGGGGAGACAAATACAGAAGTAA
This sequence comes from Sminthopsis crassicaudata, assembly GCF_048593235.1. NCBI lineage: Eukaryota > Metazoa > Chordata > Mammalia > Dasyuromorphia > Dasyuridae > Sminthopsis > Sminthopsis crassicaudata. The sequence goes on along the minus strand of NC_133622.1, from coordinate 222,971,435 downwards.
AGATGTTCTCAAAATACTTACATTCTAAGGGAAAACATCACACGTGGGGGAGCAGAGGCCAGAGCAAGAAACTTTGGCACCAAGAAAGCTACAGGGCTGGTGAGGGGAGACGTATGATAGGAGAGCAACATATCTCTTTGGGGGTGGGAGGTGGCTTTGGAAGTTCTGGAAAAGAAAGAGTTAAGACATTGAGAGCAGAGTCTCTGGTCTAGGTGGCCAGGCAGTTTTCCAGGATCTTCAGGAAGAAAGCTAAGGAGGGGGGGAGCAAAGGAAAGCATCATGAAAAGATCTAGGATCAGTTCAGTAACCAGTGGTTGGTTCAGGAGATTGATTGATGTCTCTGGCCACAGAGGTGGTGGGCTATAGGTGAGGAACCAGGACCAATGTGTTGATTAGTTTTGCCTGACTGTATTAATTTTTTATGAGTGAGGAGTATATTGGGGGGTAGTGTGGGAGTCATTGAAGAATGACATAAGAGTGATATTAAAAAAGAGAACATGAATAAAACATTTTTTTTTAAATTGAAGACTAGAAAGAGGGTGGGGTCCCTCTATTGAAAGGAGCAAAGCTGAGGCAGGAGTTAAATACAACCCTGCTGAGTACCAGCACCCAGGAGAGTCTCACCAGGTGTCCATCTTAAGAGTGTTAATTGGGTAGTTTGTGCCTGGTTAGCTTAATCTGTAGGAGTGCTAATGAGCCCAAGGCCATGAGTTCAGTTCCCATGTGAGGCAGCTCTGTTCCCTGGCCACAGATGGCATCCCTCACTCCTGAGAAGCATCTGTGAGGGGGACTGGGTGAGAGAGTGCAGATGAATCTGTGAAAAAACCTTACTCTGAATGGGGAAAAAGAACTGATTCCCCCTGCCTGGGAGACATTCCCTTCTCTCCACTACCTCTCAGAATCTCTGTTACGGCATTATGGGGTGGAGAGCTATACCCATAAGAAGCTGGATGATAATACAAGGACAGGATTGGTGCTTTTGGATCATAAAGGGTGTGGGGTCATATCTTTATTGCTGAAAGGGACCTTAGATCTAACCTCTCCTTATTTTATCCAATAGATGCCAAGATCTTCCCAGAATCCCCAGCTAATAAGTAGCTAAAGTGGTATTAAAACACTTGATTCCAAGTCTCACATTTTATCCACTCCTCTGTTAGTAAATACCCAAATTGAAGGTACTATGAAAAACCTTTTTTCATTTCCCTCATCCAGGTTTAGTAATTCCCAATGATGGTCCAAGGGGTTCACGCTAAAGTCACATAAGCTGTTTGCCTTGGTTACCTCAAATGTAAAATGGAAATAGCAACACCTACTTCTTGGTTGTTGTGAAGAGCAAATGAGGTTGTTGTGTTGTTTGTCCTTTGTTCTTGAAGAGAACCATGACATTAGGGAGATGATGCTGTGACATGCGAATCGGATTTAAGTGAAGGAGGGCTGTGCAAAGTCATTTGCCTCACTTTCCCTTCCAGAGCCAGCTGGATCTAATGGCCAAAAGGAGATGGAGATGACTAGAGATAACCCTGGATGAAATGGGAGACCTTAGCCACTTTAAGCCACAGGTCTCAGTTTGACCGAGGCAACACCCATTCAATGGCTGAGACAAAGAATCTTCTCTTTCGCCTAAGCCAAAAAAAGATCTAGATTAATAAATGAATGAATCTGAGAGGGCAAGACCCTCAGGGTTTCTGGCCAATGCCAAAAGGACTGCTATTTACATTCAATCTGAGTTGATAACACAGTACCTGGCACCTAATAGGCATTATATAATAATAGTAATAATAATAGCTAACATTTATGTAGTACCTAGCATGTCCAGGTACTGTACTATCAGCCCCTTACCATTATTATCTCATTTGATCCTCACAACAACCCTAGGAGGTGAATTCTATCATTGTTTCATTTATTTTGATTCTAGCCCTGGCATTCTATCCACTGTGCCATCTAGCTGCCCCATGTAATATAGTATATAAAATAATATTTCATGTAACATTATACTATATATTATATTATATATAAACATTTTCATACATTGTATATCATGTATATTCTATGCAATATATTATATAGCATGTTATTGCAATAACATACTCTATATTATATACTATAGTGTATATTCTATGTATTACATCTTGTTACATAGTAATAATTATATAATATACATAGTATATTTTACATAAAATAATATACTTATATAATAACTATACAAATACTTGTTTCCTTCCCCTTCCTCCCTGCTCTCTTCCCCTTCAAACAACCCTAATTATGCTTATCTGGACAAGTAGAATGTAAGGGCCTTGAAGGCAAGAGTTGATTTCATTCTGACTTAGAATATTAGGACTCGGCACCTACAATATGCAAGACACCATGGTGGTTAGATTGGGGAGAATAAGCTATAAAAGAAGCAAACAAACAAACAAACAAAACCTCTAGGTAAAATCACATTTCAGAGAGGGACCTTCTAGAACCAATCTCATGGCTTCCTATAGCCTTTGATGGAATTCAGCCCCAGGGAGGTAAAGGGTCACACAGCCAGTTGATGGTTTAAATCTAGGTCCCCTCATTCTGAATCCGGGACTCTTTCCTCTATGTCATATGGCCTCTTGGAGAGTTTTGTGCTTTGCTTTTTAGGCACCCCTTCTTACTCAGGCCCAGGTAGAATCTTTGCTCCATCCTAGCACAATTAAGTGACTGCCATATACAAGCAGAAATTGAAGATGCAAAGTGAAAAATGAAAAAAGAGTTTGCTCTCAAGGAGTTTATATTCTATTGGGTGAGTGGGAGAATAGGATAGGGGTACAAGTGGTGCACAAATTAACAAGCATCATGTATGCAGTACAGTAGGAAAGGTCCTGCATTTGGAGCTAGAGAACCTGGGTTAGAACCCTATCTCTGCCACATATTCCTTCTATGACTCTGGATGATATTCCTCAACTCTCTGGGCCTCAGCTTCCTCATCTGTAAAATGGGAGTATAAGATCAGATGAGAACAGAGTCCCCTTTCAGCTCTAGAGCTATAGTCATGTTTCATGTCATGAAGGCGAGAGTAATAACTTGGGAAAGCAGGAAATGACACCCAAATTGAGCTTTGAAGAGAGCTAGAGAATCTAAGAAATGAGGTGAGCTGGAAAAATATTCCAAGCATGGGAAATAGCCTGTCCAAAGACATGGCAATGAAGGATGGAAGATCATAGTGAGAGACCCCCAAGTCAGTTTAACTAGACTAGAATGAATTAAATGCTTTTAATATAAAGTAAGACCAATGGGAGTCACATTATGAAAGATTATAAAGGGAAGAATTTGAACTTTTATCCTAAAGGCAATCTATGTGAACTTGGAGGACTAAGGAAAGGAATCCTCTTTCTAACCTTTCTCTCACTATATCCCTCTGTAATTTGCTGACCAAAATATTCTGAGAATGGGAACCCTGAAGTTCAAGGTACAAGATAGAATACTGGACTTGGAATCTTGAGCCCAACTTCTGAAAGTGTAGGTTATGACCCTATATAGGGTCTTGTAACTGAAATTGTTATAACTTAAACTGTGAAATTATGATTTATTGACAATAAATGTTTGATTTGTATATCTGCTTTATAAAGCTATATATATATATATATATACATATACGTGTATATATATATATATATTCATATATATATGGGGGCACATAAAAATTTCTTAAATGAAAAGGGTCATGAAAAAATTTAAGAGGTCTTAGAAGACATGAGTTTAAATCCTATCATAGTATTATGATAAAACTCCACTGGTTATCTGCCCATTTAAAAGTCATTATTTTTGTTAGCTGAAAACACTTTTTAATTGAAGCAAGAGAGCAAGGTACCCTGAGGGAGAGATAGGAGGCAGCAGGCAGCATGTGTTCACTGAGTCAAACCACTATCACCACCTTAATCACTGTCTCCTCTCAGACCTTGATAGAGACAGCCTAGGACCCTGGGTCTAAGACTCTTGGGAACAGTGATATTCCCCAAGTCACCAGACCTGCTTTTAGCTCAGTCTTGAAACCATATTTGAAGGGAGAAATCATTGTAAAGAATGTGCCCATCTTCCTCACCGCAAGTAATAATTATAGACCAATTTCTCCCAAGAAGTAGACAAGCCCAAGAGCTTGGAACTTGACAGCAGCTCCCAGAACACTAGTCCTGCTTCCAACCCAGCTTTCACAGCCATCAAATGAGGAGACAATTCCCATGGAGAAAGAGCCCACAAAGTGCGAAACAACTGCCATCGACAAATCAGGCAAGGCACCTTGAGGGAGACACAGGAGGCAGTATGTTTCAGATAAGATAAACAATTGTCATCACCATTTAGCCACTATTTCCCCTTAGACTCTGAGGGAGGCAGCCCATGGCTGGGATTATGGGAATTTGGGAATAATAATACATCCAGCCCAGTACCCCAGCCATCATCCTAGGAATCAGCATTCTCTTGAAGGTGCAGCTTGGCAAGCACTCCCACACCCATTGAACCCCCCCCCCAAAAGCACCAAATTCCTTGGCGCTGTCAGATGGTTCATCATCAGAAATTAATATGATTGGATCACTGGAAATGACATTAAAGAAAAAGCATTACCATCTGCTTCACTGCTGCACTCTAAGGACCATGGGACCTTTCCAACTGAATCATGGCTAAAACCTTTCATATAATGTCTCCCCTATTAACACACGAACTCTTGAGAACAGTAACTGTCTTATTTTCTATTCATATCCCTTTGTGTACAGGGCCTGTACTCCTCCTTGAATCAATCCAAGTCATTCTATGAGAGTTACCTACTAAGTTTGGTTTGGTAAGTTTGGTTACCCACTAAGGGATGTATACAAAAGGGAAGAACTCTTTCAGAACTAGAGATGGAGATTCTGAAGGCTAAAAGTGGAAAAGAAGGAATGGATCTTACCAAACAAAGCCAAGAGTCAGCAATCCTGGGGTAAAATGGGAAAGGAGGAAAGAGAAAGTAGAACTGAGCCGTGATCGAGAAGGCAAACATCAAGGAGGGACATTAGCTCCACAGACATATCAGAAGATAATATCCATCAGTGTACCCATGTACTGTAGCAAGAAAAGATCTGCTCTTTTTGAAATTTCCCCTCTCTGTGCCTGTCTAGTCAGGACACTATAATCGAATCTGCTTTTTTCATTATCCAAATGTTTTCAGTAAATCTGAAATTCACCTCAACCAAAAAGAGGCCAGGGGTTAGCTGAATATAGACATACATTTAAATTTTGGCAGAGAAAGCCGTCTCTGCCTATTGTTAGGGATTTTCCTAACTGGGGCTGAAAGTGTTTATGAGCAGACTCATCACATTATGTCTAAAATAATCTTAAAACTGAAGAGAAGGAAACTATGGGGACCTTAGGAACTGTAATATTTCCCCTATGCTTAAAATGAACCTAATTATCTTAATCGAATTATTACAACAGAAACTTACTAGCCAGTGATCATCATGATACCAAGAGCTTTTTAATCACCCAGACCCGTAACTTTGGTGTCAAACTTGACTCCTCCCTCCTACTCATTCTACTTATCCGGTCTGTGGTTGTCTTGTCATTTCTGCCTTCGTGGTATGTCTCATATAAGTCTCCTTCTTTCTGCTCATACAGCTGCCACCCCAGTACAAATGCTCATCATCTCACACTAATTGTAACCTTCTGGTTCATCTCCCTACCTCAAGTATCTACTCCAGTTCATCCTTCACTTAGCTACTAAAGCAGTCTTCCTAAACAGTACGTCTAGCCATGCGAGTGGGTAGCTGAATAAAGCAGTGAATAATACTGGCCTTGGAATCAGCAAGACTCCTCTTCATGAGTTCAAATGTGTACACTGACTAGCTGTGTGACCTTAGACAAGTCATTTCACTGTTTGCCTCAGTTTCCTCATCAGTAAAATGAGCTAGGGAAGGACATAGCAAACCACTCCAGAATCTCTGCCAAGAAAACTCCAATGGTATTTTCAACATAGAGAGGATCTAATTCAGTTCCAGTTGATCAATGATGGGTGGAATCAGCTCCACCCAGAGAAGGAACACTGGGAAATGAGTGTAAACTGTTTGCACTTTTGTCTTTTTTCCCAGGTTATTTTTACCTTCTGAATCCAATTCTTCCTGTGCAATAAGAAATTCGGTTCTGCACACATATATTGTATCTAGGATATACTATAACACATTAACATATATGGGACTGCCTGTCATCTAGGGGAGGGGATGAAGGGAAGGAGGGGAAAATTCGGAACAGAAGTGAGTGCAAGGGATAATGTTGAAAAAAAAAAAACCATGCATATGTACTGTCAAAAAATTATAATTATAACATTAATTAAAAAAAAAAAAAGAAAGAAAACTTCGATGGAGCTTACAAAGAGCTGGACATGACTTAAAATCCCTCAACAACAGACTATACCAACCCCTTACTCATTGTTAACCTCCAGGATCAAGCATAAAATTCTCTGTTTAGTTTATCCCTTCCTAATTTTCCAGTCTTCTTACTCCATCCCTCCCCTCTCCAATTCAATCTGCAATTCTATAACTCAAGCCTTCTTTTTGCTCATGAAATTCAATCTTCCCTTCTATGACTCCACGTATTTGTGCTGGCTGTCTCCCTTCCCCATGGCCAATGCCTTCGTCCATCTGAGACTGCCTTCTATTTCCACTTGTTTGTAATGAATCAGTTCCACGTTGTCTCCAGATTTAGAATGTGAACACTTGGAGGTCAGGAACCTTGTTTTTACTTTTCTTTGAATCCTCAGAACTTAGCTCAATGCCTAATTCAAAGTAAGCATTTAAATGCTTGTTGGCTGGATGACCATGACTGGTCACTTAACTTTCTTTAGTTTCCTCATCTGCAAAATGGGGAAAATAGGATTTATTGTCCCTCTTTGCCAGGATTGTTTCGATGCTCAAATGAGATCATATGGATAAAGTGATCAAATGAAATAATATTTGTAAAGCACATAGCAGGAGCTTTACAAAATTCATGTTCCCTTCCTTTTCCCTTCTCCATTGTAAACTGGAAATGTGTTAAGTTCATGTCATTATAATCATATACAAATGTTGTTTTTCAGGTTCCAGAAATTATCTTCTACTTTGCCTATGAATTATAGCAGGTATCTAAATATGATGGGCAACTAGGAGACACAGTGAATTAGAGTGCCAGACCTGAAGTCAGGAAGGCTCATCTTCCTGAGTTCAAATCTGGCCTCAGACCCCTTCTAGCTATGTGATCCTGAAAAGTCACTTCACCCTGTTTGCCTCAGTTGCCTCATCTGTGAATTGAGCCAGAGAAGGATATGGCAAACCACTCCAGTATCTCTGCCAAGAAAACCCCAAGCAAAGTCAGATGTGACCAAAATGACTGAACAATAACAGTCTAAACACGATTGCCCCAGATGAAGACCTAGCAATGGAGACTGAGAATAAGAAGTTATATATGAAGGAGGAGAAATCTGAGAATATCCCAAAAGCTTAGAAAGAAGAATGTATTAGCGACAAGACTAACGTGCCAAAAGATAAAAAGAGGATTGAGAAAAGACCTTTCGATTTGGCGATTAAGAGATCATTGGGAGATCATTTGGAGAGAGAGCCATTTTCATTGAATCATGGGGTCAGAAGCCAGACTATAAAGAATTGAGAAGAGAGAAGAAAGGAAGTGGAGCATTCTATTTGTAGACTGCCTCTCAAGGAGTTTAACCACAAAAAATGGCTGAGTAGGAATCCCATCTTGGGTCCTGTGACTCCAATTTCTAAGCACCTCCAAGTCAGCACTATTTCTACTGTACCATTTTCCATTAGTGCTGAGCCCTTGAATGGAACTTAAGTATCCATCTCTCAATTGGCTTGCCTATTCTGATGAGAGGCGGTTGTCCAACCTTGGCCTTGGCTTTCTCATGGTGGTCCCAGCATTCCTTGGATGAGAACAAAAGAACAAAACTTAGGGTTTATAATTATAATGCCAGCTGTTTCTGCAGTCGGTTGGAAAAGTTCCCACCCTTGCTCCAAGGTTTCTCTATATAATAGGACCAAAGAGAACAACATCCATATCTCACTAGGACTTTGAGGGGAGGTGTTATCATTTACTAATAGATAAAGGAAAGATTAGTGGTTCCATGGTCTACTAGACCTCTTTGAAGTTAATAGTGATTAAATGGAAAAGGTAGAGCCAGCTGTGATAGTGAGATTCCTGAATTACAGCAGACCACAAACCCAAAAGCAGACTTTGAGTTGGGAGTCCTAAAGGCAATTCCCACTTTCTCAAATTCAAGTGATAGGACTGAGAATTGACCTGGATGGACCCTCCCGAGGTCATCTAGACCATTCTTATAGGGTCATGGAGGGACTTAAAGACCAACTCTTTCACTTTACAAATAAAGAAACTGAGACCCAGAGAGATGAAATGATTTGCTCCCAAGTCACACAGATCATCCAACCAAGTGATAGGATTTGAACCCATAGCCTTTGATTTCAGATCCAATGTACTTTACACTATATCTTCTGGTGCTTTCTGCCTCCAGTGGAGAAACCATTTTCTGGACTGGAGAGTCAACTACCTTGTTCTTCAAGCTCACTCCTCAGCTCTGCTTCTTACTACTAGAATGACATTGAGCCTCAGTTTCCTCACCTGCAATGTGAAGCAAGTTGAATTAGACTCTGAGATCCCTAACTCGAAATCCTGTATATTGAGGGAGTGGTCTAATGGAAATAATTCAACCAATGAGCATTTATTAAACTCCTACTATGTGCCAGCTACTATACTAGGGGCTAGAAGAATACTTTCTGTTCTATGCTCTAGGATTCTCTTCAGATCCAAATCTATGATTTATGATCTATGATAACCCGAGGCAGCCCATCCTGCCTTTGAACATCGCCATTTGACCAGAAATTTCTCTGTCAAGCCAAATTTGTCTTTTTATACTTCCCAGTCATTGCCACCAGTTATACTCGCTGGGGTAGAACAGAAACAATTTAATGCCTCTTCAACATGATGGTCCTTCAGATGTTTAAAGACAGCCATCATGTCCCCCCCACCCATATTTATCTCCTCTACTCCAGACTAACCATCCCTGGCTCCTTTTGATGAATCCTCATATGACCCAATCTTGTGGTCCTTCCTGATTTATAATTAATACCTCCTGCACGCCAATAAAAGGTACGAAACTGAAAAGCCCCCTGAAAGCGATAAAGACTCTTTGGCACACCAGCCGTGCACATGTGAAACTCTTATCGGAGCTGTTCCTTTACATGAGGAGCCTAATTCTTATGTGAAAAAGTCAGGCAGGAAACTCAGCTTTTATACTGCTCAAACAAACCGTTAGGATTCATTCACTTGTTCTAATGTCATGGCAAACATGACCCTAAGCCCCACCCTGTCTGGGATTATCAAGGACGTTCACATGTTATCAGAAAGCCTTCTGGGTTATTTTTCCCACCTTTATCAGAAGGACCTTGTGGAAACAGTTTTCTAAATGGAGATAAAGAGATTCTCTCTCTCTGTGTCCCCCTCTCCCTCCCTCCTTTATTTCTTTCTTTCTTGCTTGCTTGCTTTCTTGCTTTTTTCCTTCTTTCTTTCTTTCTTTCTTTCTTTCTTTCTTTCTTTCTTTCTTTCTTTCTTTCTTACTTGGCTGCTTTCTCTCTTCCTTTCTTCCTTCTTTCTTTCTTTCTTGTTTTCTTTTTTCTTTCTTTCTTACTTGGCTGCTTTCTCTCTTTCTTTTTTTCTTTCCCTTCCTTCCTTCTTTCCCTTCCTTCCCCTTCCTTCCTTCCTTCCTTCCTTCCTTCCTTCCTTCCTTCCTTCCTTCCTTCCTTCCTTCCTTCCTTCCTTCCTTCCTTCCTTCCTTCCTTCCTTCCTTCCTTCCTTCCTTCCTTCCTTCCTTCCTTCCTTCCTTCCTTCCTTCCTCCCCTCTCTGTCTCTCTGTTCACTTGTCTGTCTTCCCCCTCTTCTCCCTCTTTCTTTCTCCCTTATACTCTGTTCCTGTTTCTTTGTCTCCTTTTTTCTCTCCTTCCTCCCCTTCTCTCTCCCTTTCCTCCTTCATTCTTCCCCCCTTTCCTTCTTTTTCTCCTTTTTTTCTCTCTCTCTCCTCATTTTTTCTTTCTCTTTTTAAGGGTAGCCCCATCTGAGGAATCATCACCTTTCCTTTCTGTGGTAATCATTTCAAAAAGGGGATTTCCCCCCAGTACCCTGGGAGCTTAAAGCAAATCCCCAAGGAAAAAAAGATAGATAAAGCACAAATAATTAGGGAGAAGAGGTGCATGGGAGCATATACCTATTGCTGAAAGGATCCTCAAAAACATTTACTCAAACCCCCTCATTTTACAGATAAAGGAACTGAGGTCAGAAAGGAAATGCCTTGCCTAAGGCCATGGGGTAAGATTCAAACTCAGGTCTTCTGACTCCAAAGTCACTATCCTTTTCATCAGCCCAAAGGAATTCAAAGCAACCTTTCTCATCTTATTCTCAAGGTGAGAGCTTGTGGAGTTCCAAGGGTGTCTCGTCTCATTTAAATGAAGCATCATTGCCACTTGGCCACTATTTCCAAAGCTTGAGTTCGGATTGCTTGAGCCCTGCAAAGACTAGGATAGAAATGGCTTTCCTGGAGTGATATAAAAGGAGGAATAAAATTGGAACACTTTTCACAGATTCGGTTCCTTCACAAAAGTCACTAAATAAAAGGATATTTCCAGATGGCAGAACATGCAAGAAATAGGAACAGAAATTTTTTTTTTATAGCTCTTACTTCTGGCAATAACCCAAGGTAGCCGTAGGAAATCTGATGAGAAGTATTGAGCATGGGGGTGGAAAGGGTCAAAATACTGTCCTTCAGGAGCTGCTAACAAGGGACCCCACCAGGCTCTAGTTGTCTGAGCTGGGATGAATGATTTCAACCCCCTGAGCCTCAGTTTCTTTAGATTTTTAAAAAGATTCAGAAGGGTCTTGGGGAGAGAAAGATAAAAGGGAGGAGAAAAAATTAAAACAGTCTTACACAAATGAATGGTGGAAACTTTCTTGACATGAATATGGAAAAAATAAATACTACTGATAAAAAAAAAAAAGAACTAGAAATAGATGATTGGAGGCAGTGTGGAATAGTAGTAAAGGCTCTGAGAAATAGAGGACTTGAGTTCAAATTTTACCTTTGATGCTTACTGCTCATGTGAGCTTCGGTCACACTTAATCTCCCTGGGCCTCCGTCTACTTTTTTTGTAAAATGGGGGCATCATACTACATGGATTATAATGTTCCTTTGAGTTCTGAATTCTATAATTTTATGATCTTTAAAGTCCAACTTTTTGTAATGAGGAGGGGAATTGTAGCTCTAGAGTAAAAAGGGTTCTAATTATATTTCTGCTGTTTACTGTAGGACAGTCAGTTTATGTCTGTGAACCTGTAAAATGATGGGGTTGTCTAGTGCACTAGTCATTCAACAAGCATTTATTAAGCACTTAGCACTATCTGCACTTACAAACAAAAGCCCAACTCCCTAGTAGCTCACATGCCAATGGGGAAAACAACATGCAAATAACTATGTGCGGACAAGAAATATTGTTGTTGTTTTTCATGAGTTTTTCAGTTGCCTCTGATTCTTCTTGACCCTTTTTGGGATTTTCTTGGCAAAAATATCAGAATGATTTGCCATTTCCTTTTCCAGCTCATTTCATGGATGAGGAAATTGAGGCAAATAGGGTTAAGTGACTTGCTCAGGGTCACACAAATACTAAGTGTCTAAGGTCAGCTTTGAAGTCAAGATAAATACAGTGGTATAAATGGAAGGTAATCTCAAAAAGAAGGTATTAGCAATGGGGGGTGGGTAGATTGAGAACAGTCTCCTCCAGATGGAATTTGAAAGAAGCCCCATGAATCAGAAAGTAGAGGTGAGGAAGAAAAGGATTCTAGGTATGGGGAATCATTGCAAAGGTAAGAAGTCAAGAGAGAGAGGAACAGGAAAAAGTCCACTATTTCTGGATAGTCGTGTACTCAGGGAAGAGTAAATGGTGACAAAACTAGAAAGGTAGGAAGAGTCCCCATTGAGAAGGGCCATAAATATTGAACAGGATTTTATATTGACCTTGGACATAATAGGGAGCCTGTGAAGTTTATTGAATGAGGGTGGGGTAGGGCAGGGTAATATGGTCATAACTGGGCTTTGGGACTAGAGTATGGATTGATATGTGGAGAAATGGAACCAGAAGTCAATGGCAAGAGTCCAGCTCCTAAGTGAGGATGGTCCAGCACCAGGATGAATATGAGTGGAGAGGATGCTGCAAAGATAGAAATGGCAAAATTTAGCAGTAGATTGGGTGTGGAGGATGAGTGGGAAAGAGACATCAAGCGTGACACAGAGTTTGAGAGTCTTAATAAAAAGATGGTGGTGGTTCTCTTAACAATAATAGGGAAATTTGAAAGAGGATAATATTTGAGGGGAAAAGGTAAAAGTTCAGTGATGAACTAAATGGAGATGCCTTTAAGATGTCTAAAAGTCATTGGAGTTTGGAGCCACCCAGATAATTTAGGACTGGATATGTAGAGATCTGGGAATCAGTCATCTGCATAGAGATGTTAATTGAACTCATGGGATCTGATGAGATTGGAGAGAGAAAGAGAGAAGACCAGACTCAGGATAGAGAGCCTTGGGAGATATTCATGGTTACTGGGCATTTCCTGAATGAAGATCCAGGAAAGAAGTTTGAGAAAGAATGGGCAGAAGAGAATCCGGAGAGAATATCCGGGACAAGAGGTTGATTAACAATATCAAAAATTACAGAGGGATCAAGAAAAAATCAGGCTGGAAAAAACAAACAAACAAAAAAAAAAGACAGTAGCTTTAACAATGAGGAGATCATTGGTAACTTTGGAGAGAGTAGTTTTAGCTGAATATTGGGGTTGGAGGTCAGTTAAGAAGTGTTTGAAGAGAATGAGAAGAGCAAGTGGAGACCATATTATTATATTATATTACGATTATAAATTGTTTTCTCAAGTACTTTAGATGAAAAGGGAATGTGAGATCTAGGCCAACAGCAAGGAGGGATGGGTAGGATCAAACGAGGGTTTGAGTATGGGAGAGACAAGGGTGTGTTTGTAGGCAGCGGGGAAGGAGCCAGATAGGGAGAGATTGAAGATTAGAGAGAGAGAGTGGGGATGATAGAGGGGCAGCCTGCTGCAGAAGACAGGATGGGACGGGATAATATACTGCAGCTTCCTTGTATTCACGTGTCTTTTTATCTTTTCATTGCCCTCTGGATCACCTGCAATTTTTATTCTGTGGATATCTGGGTTGGGGGGCCAGGGGTGGGGAGAGGGGGGGATGTGTTTCAAACTCAGCAGACAAGGAAGCCAGAAAAACTAATGCCATTCCAGGCTTCAGTGAGTGATACAACATATAGAACAAGGCAGATGATGCTTCTGCTTTTAGAGAGCTCTAATTATTGAGCTGACCTTGATCCCAAACCCACCTCTCTGCAACTTGTTGCTCCCTGGGGATGGAGCAGAAATAAGCTAATCTGTCTTCCATTTATTTGATGATTCTCGCAGCTATTATTCCTCATTCCTCGCCTTTAGTCTTCTCTTTTCCAGGCTAAACATCTCCCCAAGGGATCATATCAAGGTCCCTCATGCTCTTAATGGCAGCTGTGAATGATGGAAAGAAGTCTGGGTTGAGAATGGGAAGATGTGGCCAGTTCTGTGGGACTGTGAGCAATTCTTTTGACCCGTGTCATCTTCAATTTCCTCATCTAGAGAATCAGGGATGGAGGATGGGAGGTGGTAAATTAAATGACCTCTAAGTTCCCTTTCAGATACGAATCCCATGAACTTACAGACACTGTGGACCCTGAGAAAAATGAGAAAAGGTAGCCCGACGGAAATCTTGCTAATTATGGTGTCTAGGAGCAATCAGAGACCAGACTTTCAGTTCCACTACTTAAAACAAAGGTCTGTTGCTTGTGAAACTCATGTAGACTCTGTGGTGGTAAGAGAAAACTTGTGGGGAGACAGGGCAGGAGTCGCCCTTCCTCTGCTAGGCCAGCTCCCCTCCGCCAAACAGGAATGCCGGAAAACAGTACTTCCTCCGGCAGCTGCCCAGATCCTCCTTCTCCACTGGCCTCCACAGGCGCCGGAAGGCCTGTCTGGTGCTAGTGCTTGAACTCACCCCTGAAAACTTCAACCCAGGGTCTAGATCTTCTGAGAAGCCAATGGCAACCCAAAAGGCTTGACTAGAACCTTCTGGCTCTGCTAGTGTTCCCTCCCTGAGGATACTGCCCAGGGATCTTCTCACTGAAAACTTCCCTCATCTCATGGTGGCCATGGATTTCTAACTGGAAAGGACCTTGGAAGGTGTCACCCCCCCAAAAAAAAATCATTCTTTTACAGATGAAGAATCTGTGCCTCAAAAGGTGAGTGCTCAAGCGGGCTTGCAGAGTCTTGATAGGATTAGCCCAAATTACTGCAGAGCCCCTCAGTTTGATGTCATATCATTTTTATCATATTCATCAGGTGTTTTTTCTTCATTCCTCTGAGATGCCCTTAGAGAAATGAATTGGGCTGTGCTTCAGAGCTGCCTGAGTTCTCCGAGGCAGAACATGCTGAAGGGCCCATTGGTGATTCTGTTGAAAGGTTAATGACATAGCTTTTATGACAATTTTTGAGCTCTTTCCTCTATTAGAAGTCATGAGACCTGGTACTTGGTTGTTATTTTTTTAGATTACTATTTTTTTTTCATTTTCCCTTTATAAGTTGGGTTAAAGGGTGATGCTTTAAGGCTTAAAAGGTCCAACTGTTTCCTTAAGATCGGTTGCCATCTTTAATATAACATCACTAACGCCCCAAAACCTGAATACCTTCAAATCAGAGCTGTAGAGCTAAACCTGGGGGGAGTGTATGTGGAGGGAAGAGGGGGTCTCTAATGTTTCCACACACAAAAAAAAATGTTGAATAAAGATAATTAACATTCAAATTCCATCACACATTTTAAAACAGCCTACTGTGAGTCTGAGGATGGGGAATGGTGCTCCCTTGTGCTCCCCACTGAGTGTAGTTAAAATCCTTGCTCACCTAACAAGCTCCAAGGGTGCCTTCACTGGCCAACTCCTCCACTTAAATCATAAATGGTACATCAGGAGTAGCTCCTAGTTTCAGGATATAAGGCAGAATCACAGAATCTCAGCACTCTGAAGTCATTTAGTTAAACCAATAGAATTTCTTCTAAAATATACCATAGGTAGGGGCATCTAGGTGGTGCAGTGGATAGAGCACCAGCCCTGAAGTCAGGAGGACTTGAGTTCAAATCTAGCTTAACACTTCCTAGCTGTGTGACCCTGGGCAAGTCACTTAACCCCAATTGCCTCAGCAAATATATCTATATCTATATCTATCTATCTATATCTATACCATATGCAATATTCAATTATCTAAATAAATCACTTTGCAAATCTAAAAGTGCTACATAAATGTGGACTAATATTAGGGAATAGAGACTAGCCCCATGATTCTATTGGAATTTCTGGAGGGAGAAATTCCCTTTCCCAGAGCAGATCTTTCCCTGCTCCACATTTATAGTCTTAGAAAGTCACCTTGGACACTGTTGGGTGAGTGATTTACACAGTTCACACTATCAGAATATGTCTGAGATAGGACTTGAATCCACATTGCTCCAGCTTTTAGGCCTGCTCTCTTTCCACTAGTTTTTACTGCCTTCCTCTGACTAGTTATTATTAAGACATGGCCAGCCAAATTTTCCTTGAAAATCTCCAGTTGGGGCTAACCTGCACTACAAAGATAGTCCATGTCATTTTGGAACAGATCAGACTATAAGGTAAATTTTCCTTATGTTTAACCAAAATTTACTGCCTGGCTACACCTTCTTCCCATTGTCCTATTCATGTTTTGTCTTGTAGGACCAAACAGGATATGTAGAATACCTTCTTCGTCATATTCAGTCCTGTCTGACTCTTTGAGACCCAATGTGGGCTTTTTAAAAATAGAAATACTGGAGTGGTCTGCCTTTTTCTTCTCTAGCTCATTTTTACAGATGAGGAAACTGAGGCAAACAGGGTGAAGTGACTTATCCAGAGTCACACAGCTAATGTCTGAGGCTGTATTTGAACTCAGGAAGATGGATAAGTCTTCCTGACTCCAGATGTGGTGTTCTGTGCACTATGGTGCTCCCATCTCTAGCACCAGATCATTATCAAGTTCTTACCTTTTTAGTCCTCCCTTCTCCAGGCTAAAGTTTCCAAGTGCTTTCAACCATCCTTCATATAATAAGGACTTAAGGCCTTTCACAATGTTGGTTGCCCTTCTCTGAATGATGCTCCAGGCTGAACACAGTAATCTAGATAGAATCTGAATAATATGCAGGTCAATGAGACTAGGGTCCCATCAGGACCAGGTACTATGTGGCCATATAGCACAGGGCTCAGTCTGGAGGCAGAAAAAAGGATATGGGGAGAGAAAAGTAATGGGGGGGGGGGGAAACCTTTTCTATAAAATCTCTTGCAAGCCTAAAATGTTATAATTCTATGATAACATTCATTAACCAGCTCTGGAAAAGCCATGACATTTACCTGTGCTGCAGGTGACTTGTTTGCTGACTCAATCAAAAGTATTTGTATTTATAAAGCGCCCACTGAGTGTCAGGTACTGTGCTAGAAGTTACAAAGACCAAAGGAAAGCAATTCCCTCCCTTGAGGAATGTGGGGGGGGGATATGGGCATATATAAGTCCATAATAAACAAATGAATAAATGCAGTAAATAAATAAGTATAAGATAATTGAGCAGCTGGGGATTGGGAGCATCAAGGGAGGTTTCAAGAAGAAGCTGAGTCTTAAAGGAAAGAAGATATTTTAAGAGGCAGAGGCCAGGAGAGAATGGGGGACAGCATATACCAAGGCACCATGATGGGAGATGGAATGTTGTCAGTGATGGAAAGCAGGTGCCTTTGCAGGAAGGGTGACTTGCAGTCTAAGTGAAGAGCCTTAAAGGCCAACTAGAGCAGTCTGTGTTTGGCCGTGGGTGAAGTAGGGAGCCAAGGAAGTTTATTGAGCCGTAGAATGACATGGTCAGATTTGTGTTTTAGGAAAATCCCTTTGGTAGCTTTCTGAGGATTGAAGAGGGGAGAGATTTGATGCTTGGAGGTCAGTTAGAAAGGCACTGCATTAATCCAAGTGATGGGTGATAATGTCTTAACTAAAAAGGTGTCTGTGCAAGGCAGGAGAAGGGAAGGGCTGTTTTGGAGGAAGAAATGTAAAAGGACTTGGGCATATGGGGAGAACAACAGGAAGGAGGCAAGTATGATGATGAGGTTGTGAACCTGGGGGACTGAGAGGGTGGTGACACTCTGGAAAAAATAGGGAAGATGGGAAGAGGGGAGGGTTTGTAGGGAAAGAATGTGTTCTGTTGAGTGTAAAATACCTATGGGGCATCCCAGTTAGACATGGACTAGGCAGGCAATGATGTGAGACTGGCCCTTAGGAGAAGAATAGGGATGGAGCCTAGTTTGTCAAGGGAGCTAAAATAAAAGCAAAACAAGTCCTCTTCCTTTCCTTTCCTTCCTTCCTTCCTTCCTTCCTTCCTTCCTTCCTTCCTTCCTTCCTTCCTTCCTTCCTTCCTTCCTTCCTTCCTTCCTTCCTTCCTTCCTTCCTTCCTTCCTCTCTCTTTATTCCTCCTTTCCCCCTTCCTCCTTCTTTCTCTCTTCTTTGTTCCTTTCACTTTTTTCTCCTTCCTTCTTTCTCTCTTCCATTCTTCATTTTCCTTTCCTTTCCTTTCCTTCTTCCCTTCTTTCTCTCTTTTTTGTTCCTTCCTTCCCTCCTTTTTTCCCCTCAGTGTTTTCTTTCTTTTTCTTCCTTCCTTTCTTTTTTTCTGTCTTTCTCTCTCTTTTTCTCTCTTTGTCTCTCTCTCCTTTCCCTCTCCCTCCCTTCCTTCTTTCTTTCCTTCCTCTTGCACTAAAATGGTACAACTATTGCCAGCAAATATTTTGAGGGCTCTGATTCTGAGGGTTGAAACAAAAGGGCAAGGTGAGGTCCACTCTGGCATGCTCCCAGTGAAAGCTACATTTTTCATTCATATTTGAAGGCCCCGTTCCAGTTAAAGGAATGTTCAACAGCAATAGCACATTAATTACAGGAAAATATTCTTTTCCTTTCAAAGAACTGTAGATGAGATGGGCAAGAAGTGAGGAAAATGACAACAGGAAAAAAAGGATCCAGCCAAACTCAGAAACATGACACAGCTTCCTTGTGGTCCCAGACTATCTCCTAATGATATGAATAACAATTTTTATTTATATAGGATTTTGGTGTGTACAAAGCACTTAATTTGCAAGAACCCTGAAAGTGAAATTGAAATGATCATTTCCATTTTACAGATGACAAAATTGAAGTTAAAGGACTTATCCACAGTTGCCCAACTAAGAAAGAGGTAAAGGGAGGAACAAAGCCAGGCTTCTTCAGACCCCATATCCAGCCTTTTCTCTACTATACTATATACCATCTTTATATTGACATTCAAGAAAGAATACTTAAATTGAAAAAAAAAATTTCACTTTTAATCAAGATAATTTTCTCGGACATGAGAGAGATACAGACAAGGAAAGAATGCTTTGAATTTTATTCTCCGTGGGTGGAGAATAACTTTAGTCTCACTCATGTTATCCTTCACAACCCTTAATGAATTGTTAGCCACTAAAAAGTTCAAAGTAAGTCTTGTTTACTAAAAGCAAATTATAGGTTAGTCACATTTATCCCAGTTTTCTTTTCTATCTACTGTGAAATAAATAGACATATAAGATGGAAGCAGCTAGGTAGCACAGTGGATAGAGTGTCAGAACTAAACTTGGGAAGACCTGAACTCAAATCTGGCTACAGAAACTTATTAGCTATGTGCACTTGGGTAAATCAATCAACCAATTTATTTTTTTTATTTATATATTTTTGACAGTATATATGCATGAGTAATTTTTTTATAACATTATCCCTTATAATCATTTTTCCAAGTTATCCCCTCCCTCCATCTACTCCCTCCCCTTGATGACAGGCAATCCCATACATTTTACATGTGTTACAATATAATCTAGATACAATATATGTGTGTAAGTACCATTTTCTTGTTGCACATTAATTATTAGCTTCCGAAGGTATAAGTAACCTGGGTAGATAGACAGTAGTGCTAACAATTTACATTCACCTCCCAGTGTTCCTTCTCTGGTTGTAGTTGTTTCTGTCCATCATTGATCAGCTGGAAGTGAGTTGGATCTTCTTTATGTTGAAGATTTCCACTTCCATCAGAATACATTTTCATACAACATTGAAGTGTACAGCGATCTTCTGGTTCTGCTCATTTCACTCAGCATCAGTTGTCAATCAACCAATTTAAAAATCGCTTTCCAATTTCATCCACATCCAGAGAGAGAATTATTCAGACTGTGTATCAAAGCATGGTATTTTCACCTTATATTGTTGTTGTTTGCTTGTTTTTCTTTCTTTCTTGTGTTTTCCCCTTTTAATCTGATTTTTCTTGCACAGTATGATGAATAGAGAAACATGTTTAGAAAAATTGCATAAATTTAACCTATATCAAATGACTTGCTGTTTTGGGGGAGGAGAGAGAAAAATTTGGAACACTAGTTTTTGCAAAGTTGAATGTTGAAAACTATCATGTATGTGGAAAGGTAAAATAGATTGAAAATAAAAATTACTTTCCATATATATATATTTAATTTTTGCCGAGGATCACACAGCTAGTAAGTATCTGAGGTTGGATTTGAACTCTGACTCCAAGCCTTTTGCTCTATCCACTGCATCACTGAGCTGTCTCTGTGGTAGCTAATGGTATTAGTATTATATAGTAGATATTAATAAATGTTCTGCTCAACCCCATGTTAGAACTAGGACTACAAAAAAAATCCCAAAATTAAATAGCCTCCATCTTCAAGAACCCTCTATTTTGGCGGTGACAGCCCTATAAATGTGCACAGGTAAGTCCATAAAAGGTCTTCTCTTTCTATTACATTATAAAAACAATTCACATTTGCATCATGCTTTAGGGATCGTGGCACTGTAGGATCAAAGCTAGAAGGAAACTTTCAGGAAGTTTTCAGCTCCATTTCCTTTATTACAGCTGACCAGAGCAGCTAAGTGATTCACCTAACATCACACAGCAGAGGCAGCCTCCCAACCAAGATTCCTTGACTCCAGAGCCAGGCTTTTCCCACCACAACCATGGAGGAAATGTAATAAGATAGCAGTGTCCCCATTTTTCAGAGGAGGAAACTGGGAATCAGAAAGGCAGAGTGATTTTGTCTAGGGACACATTTCCAGTAAGTGTTGGAGTCTGTTCCAAACTCCAAGTTTCTCCTGATCTTAAATCCTGAGGGTTTCCCAGAGCTGCCCTGAGTTGGAGAGAGAGAGAGGAAATGCAACAGAGCTGTTATTATTTGAAAGTTATTAATAAAAATACATTTCAAGGCCAGGGTATGATTGCTAAACTCAAATTTGAACAATTTAATTGTTCATTGAAAGGAACCGCAATCCTCTCGCTGGGGATTTCTCTCTTAGAGCCACTATGTGTGAAATTGAAATCTAAAGATATCACTCCAAATATTCATCTTCTCCAGGGAAGTTTTCCCCCAAGAGTTGTGTAAGATAAGGAGGTAGCCCAAACTTTGTCTCTCTCTGTCTCTCTGTGTGTGTCTCTGTCTCTCTCTTTGTCTCTCTGTTTCTGTCACTCTGTCTCTCTTTGTCTCTCTCTGTGTTTCTGTGGGTGTGTGTCTCTCTTTGTCTCTGTATGTCTTTCTCTTCCCCCCCCCCCTCTCCTTTTCTCTCTTTCTCTCTATCAGTATATCCCTTTCTGTCTCTCTCTGGGCCTCTATTTTTCTTTATCTTTTTATCTCTCTGTGTCTGTATTTCTATCTCTGAGTCTCTACCTCTCTCTGTCTTTTTATCTCTTTGTCTTTCTGTTTTTCTGTCTCCCTCCCTCTCCCTTCCATCTGTCTCTGTCTTTTTATCCTTCTTTATGTCTGTCTTCTGTCTGTCTCGGTGTCTCTCTACTTCTTTCTGTGCCTCTTTGGGTCTCTGTCTCTCTCTGTTTTTCTATCTATCTCTACACTTCTGTCTCTCTCTCTATGTCTCTGTTTTTCTCTATTTCTGTCCAAGTCTCTATCTCTGTGTCTCTGTCTTTCCATTTCTCTGTTTATCTGTCTCCCTCCCTCCTTTCTCTTTCTCTGTCTCTCTCTGTGTTTTTCTCTCTCTCTCTCTGTTTCTCTCTCTCTCTCTCTCTGTTTCTCTCTCTCTCTCTCTCTGTTTCTCTCTCTCTGTTTCTCTCTCTCTCTCTCTCTCTCTCTCTCTCTCTCTCTCTCTCTCTCTCTCTCTCTCTGTGTGTGTGTGTGTGTGTGTGTGTGTGTGTGTGTGTGTTCGTCTCTCTGTCTCTGCCTTTCCTTGCACACGTAGATTACAACAGAAAGCATACTGGTAAAAAGCAAACTTTAAGGCGGAAAAAAGTTGGTCATGATGTTCCCATCTGGAAGATCTTACGTTCTGGAATCCAAAGATCTATTTATTTTCATGACTGATACTTGCCCCAGTTCAGAATTAGAGCATGTAAACCAATAACAAGCTTGTTATCAGACTTAATTAAAGCAAAGAAATGCAAACATACTCTCTTGTCCTTAGAGATAATAAACATTAATATGTTATTGTAAAATTCTTCTTTTAAAAAATCCTTAGCTTATTCATGAGTTTTTTAAAGGATTTATTTTCTTAAGGAAATTGTGAAAGCCTTTATTTTAATCCTCACTTCACTTTGAAATTGACTTCCCAATCTCTCCAATCCTCTGAATTATAAAACAGTTAGGACCTGGACCCCTGTGAATTTTATTCTCCTTTTATTCTCCTTCCTGATTGTGCAGTGATTATGTATGACATTAAATATTTATCACATAATTCAGGCTGCCTGAGAAAGTCTGGGAGGCTTTCCCATTAAAAGGAAGTGTCTGGGCACAAGAATGTCTTTTTATATTAATAACTTAAAATATATAGTGAAGGGTGTGGACACAAAGTGGCTCCTTTGGCTGCCTCCTGACTCCAGAAAAATACTTTTAGTTCATATTGTCAGGGACTCAGTTCTTAAAGGAAGAAGGTCAGAGGATCATAGGAGGAATAAAAACATGCAATGTAGTCCAGGGATTAGTCTTGACCTTGTAATGGGCTTTGGCCTTGGGACTCACAGCTCTGAAGGTATAAACATTTGATTCCTATGTCTCATAACTAGTGGAATTGACTTTGGAATTGATTTATGGTCAATTCTATGACCATAGGGTCAGTAAGCATTTATTAAGTACCTACTGTGTGCCAGGCACTGTGCTAACTACTAGGGTCAGAAAGAAAGCAAAAGAGTTAAGTTTAAAAAGTTTGTTTGCAAACAAATATGTACCAACAAGTTAAATACAAGATAATGAATTTTTTCACTTTCTTTTTAAATTCTCTGTTATAAGGTCTGGCTTAGAGGATAAAAGAATAATGAGAGGTGTATACAGAAATAAAAGTCATTTTAAAACAAAAAATATGAGAAGAATTATTTTTAAAAGAACAGCAAATTCTTCCCTGAATTTCTATTCTCGTAGAAAATGGATGTGGATTGGAATGACATGGGATTTATAAGAACATCTGGCCTTGAAATCTAGCTCTAGACCTCAATTTCCTAATCTGTAAATTGGTGAAATTGGCTTAACTAGGTCCGTTTAAATTTACTATTCTGTCAGTAATCATGAATTTAGGACTGGAAGGAGCTAGGCATCTCCAGCACGATTTCTGACATGGGAGCATAGAATGCATTTAGTCCATTTTACAGATGAACAAACTGAAGCCCAAGAATAAGGAGCTTCTTCTCTGATGTTAGTGAATAGCAGAGCCCTCATTCTGCACTTTAAGCCCCACTGCTTTTAAAAAGTTTATAAATGCTTTTTAATGAGTCTATTTCTAAGGCAATTTGAGTTCAGTGGGAATGAAGTATTTGGTAAATACGAATCCCCTTGCCCTGCCTTTCCTATTTCTACTTTTGAAGGTGAAGTGAAATAACCAGAAAATCAAAACATCTCATTTGGCTTCTTCCCGATGCCTGGGGGGAAGGGCAAAGAATCTTCCTGTTATTACTTATCATTAATTCAGGGAGGTATATTTGCACAGTTATTTACTGGCTATTTATAAGTGAACAAATTTAACCACTAGACCGGTTTAGCATTTTCAAGCAGGAGACAGGGACTAGGAGCATGGGGCTCTGAGGAGACATCCCTTCTCCCCTCATCTCAGTTGGATAGTGGTCCCCAGCAGCTGCCCATCCCCAATACCTGAACAAAGTCTCCTTTCCATCCCTAATCCCATCCCATTCCCTTCCTGTGATCTGTACTTCTTATAAATAAGCTTTACAGACTAGAAATTATGCTATAGATTTTAGTGCCAAAGGGAGAAGGAGCTGCAGAACTCAATTAACCTAAGTCTCTCATTTGGCAAATGACTAAACTGAGACACATGTCCAGAGTCACATAAATTGGAAAGGTCAAAACCAAGATTTGAACCCAGAGCCTCCAGCTCCAAAGCCCATCCCCATCACTGTCTCTCCCATCACTTGGGGTACCATGATAACAATTCACATTAATATAAAGTTTTTGTTTAAAATGTAGCTTCCTCACAAGATCCTTCCAGGTCAAGGGAAAGGAAAAAGAAATCAGTTGCCCAGTCTTAGAAGGGGAATTTTATCAATTTTTCAGTCCAGCTCCTTGATCCGATCCAATTCAATATTACATTTATTAAGCTCCTACTTTGCTCAAAGTCAAACATTTATTAAGCTCCTACTTTGCTCAAAGTATCAAGCATTTATTAAACTCCTACTTTGCTCAAATTATCAAGCATTTATTAAACTCCTACTTTGCTCAAATTATCAAACATTTATTAAGCTCCTATTTTACTCAAAGTATCAAGCATTTATTAAACTCCTACTTTGCTCAAATTATCAAACATTTATTAAGCTCCTACTTTGCTCAAATTATCAAGCATTTATTAAGCTCCTATTTTGCTCAAAGTGTCAAACATTTATTAACACTTTATTTTCAATAAAGGCCTTAATGATACAAAGACAAAAAGTCTTTGGGAGGCCCAGCCTTCAAAGAGCTCCCGTGGGACCTGTACTCACATATATAAATATGACCTTATTTGAGGAGGCACAGAATAGGGCAGTTAGGTGGTGCACCAGATAGACTGCCTGACCTGGAGTCAGGAAGATGAGTTCAAACCCGACCTCAGACCACCTACTGTGCCATCCAGGACAAGTCATAGTCCTTTTAGCCTCAGTTTTCTGAACAGCTATAAAATGAGCTGGACCAGTTAAGTTTCTTGACCTGAGAAGTAACATGGTGAGACTTGTGTTTTAGAAAGATTATTATGGAAAATGGATAGGAGAGGGAAAAGACCATTCAGGAGGCTCTTGTATTTTAGAGATCAGAGGGTCATAAATCTTGACCTGAAATCCAATTCAAGTCCAGATCATTTTGTACTAGAGGAAAATGGAGTTCAGGAAAATGATTACACCAAGGGAGAATTTGGTCCTGAGTCTTCCAGACCCAGGCTATTGCCCTATCCATAGAAACATCCCTGCAGACCACATATTGACTAAGAAAAGCACAAATTAACATCATCCAGGCCGGGTGCTATTTATTTCTTTGGGTTGGTTAAACATCTCCCAGCTAGATTTTAATCTATTTCGAGCTTCTGGATCGTTTGACTTGCCTTCTCCCCTAGGTAGACATCTCGCCTTCTCCCACCTCCGCGCCTTTGATTGATGGTCCCCGCCAAGACTTTGCATGTCTCACTGCCTCAGCGGGTCCCATCGATGTTACTTCATTTGTAACTTTGAGGGAACCCCTCCATCTCTCTGTGGGACTGAGGACAGACCGTCCCTGGGGTCCCTCGCCAGTCCAAATCTGGGGTGCGGAGCGGTCCCGCTGGTGCACGTGGTTAGTTTACATTTCCTTGTCCGGGCCAAGCCTGTTTCCTTTCAGCCTCAGTTGAGAAAAGGGGAGGCGGGGTCGGTGAAGACAATTCCCCAGGGATAATTTTGAGGGGGTCCAGGCCACCTCTGCCCCGGAGGGGAGCGCAATGCAGCCAGCCCCCCAGCCCCGGCATGGGCCCCTTTAAGAAGCCAAGTCAGTCGCGCTGCCGCCGCTGTTTGAATTGCTAATCCCCCAGGAGCCCAGTTTTTTTTTTTTTTTTTTTTTAAAGGGAAAAAGGAAAAGAAAAGAAATAAAACGGGCAGCTGTCTCTTTAAATGTGATTTCCTTCCATTGTATTTGAATCGTGATCAGGAAAAAGGAAATGAAACCAGAGACAGAGGGAGGCTGAGCAAAAAATAGACATTTCAGAGAGAGGGGGGAGACGCGCACACCCCCTCGGCCCGCCCCCTCTCTCCTCCCTTCCTCCTCCTCCTCCTCCTCCCTCCAGCCCGCCCCATCACACACGCGCGCTCCGAGAGCCCGAACCAAGGTGTGCGGGGACTCCGGGCACAGGTTCGCGGCGGGGACGGGGACGGGAGCGGGAGCCGCAGCAGGGACGGAGGGAGCGCGAGCCCGGAGCCGCAGCCGCAGCAGCCCGAGCCGGGAGCGACAGGCGCAGCGAGGCGCCCCGGGATGGAGGGCTAAGTCCCGGAGCCGAGCCGAGCGGAGCTGCGCGGGGGCCCCGGCGGGCAGGCAGGCGGAGCGAGCCCCTCACCCCGTCCCATCCCGGCCCGGCCCCGCACCCAGCCTGACCTCCCCCGCCCCGCTCCCCGGGGGATTCGCCCGCGCTCGCTCTCTTTCCCTGCGCTGCGAGGGAGCCCGTGAATGTCATTGAGGGCGGAGGGGAGAGTCAGCCGGTGAGCAGCCTCCGCGCCGCGGTTGCCCGAGGTGGGGCAGCGGGAGGAGGAGGACCAGGACCGGGACCCGAGGGGGTGCCGAGCCGCCCGCCCGGCCCTGCGCGACAAAGGAGCCCCCCGTCCCCACCCCCACAGCGCGCCACCCCCTTCGCCAATGTCCTCGGCCATCGAGAGGAAGAGCCTGGACCCGTCCGAGTAAGTGGCCGCTCCATCCTCCAGCCTTCGAGCGGTCCGGAGGGTGGGGGTGGGGGGCGCCGGCGTGGATGGAGACGCTGAGCCCGGGACCTCTCGTACCCCGCGGGGACGGGAGAAGGATCCCGGAGGGGCTCCCGGTGAGCGCCCGCGAGCACTTGGCCTCCCAATGGGCTCGCTCCCCTTTCCCGGGACTCCCAGCCCCCCAGTGGGGAGGGCCGGGGTCCCACTCGCTTGGGTGGCCTTGGCCCCACGGGAATGGGAACCCCCAGCGGAATGGATGGGTCTCCCTCGGCGGGGCGGGGTGAGAGTGGGGAGAGGGGCTGAGGGTTCCGCTGCCCCACGCCGGGCTCCGTCCGAGCCGAGCCGAAGGTCAAGAACCGACCGATGCTAAACTTGTGCTCGCTCCGGGCGCGGGGAGTGCCGGGCAAACTTTGAGCTGAGCTCAGCCGGGCTCGGCGTGCAGGTGGAAGGGGGCACGGAGGCTCCGGGAGCTGGGGAACGGCCGCCTCCCTTTCCCCTTTCCTGCACCCCTCCTCTTTCTCCCTCCCTGGAAAGGGTGCTCCCGATTGGGTCCAAAGCTTGCTCCTCTCTTCCCCCGCTTCAGGAGGAAGGGGCCGCTTCCAGAGGCGAGAATGGGGTTAGAAATCCCTCTGGGCTCTCCAGAAAGCCAGAGGCTAATAGGCTATCTCTGACGCCTACAGGCTCCCAGAGGTCAGAGGTGTCTTAAAACACTGGGGTGTCTTCAAGGCTTCTGCTTTAAACATTGGGCTTTTGGGGGGGAGGGGAGATAAGGGAGCATCGGGGTGATCTGTGCGAGAGGGGACTGATTAAAAACTGCATTAGCTGTCAGCTTTGGAGACTTTTTTTTTTTAAGTCCCTTGAAGCCCACCCAGGCTAATCTGTTGAGAGGATTCCTTACACATCACTGAAGGGGTTAGTAAATGGGCGAGCCACTGGTGCTTTCTGAAAGCTTTTGTTTTCCTTTTTCATTTCTCGGAGCTCTTTGAAAAAAATTGGACTTTCCTGCCTGAAGTATTTCCCTCTTCAGTATTCATCCGCATTGTTTGTTTACCTGGGCCCTGCCCAGAGATGAGGAGCTAAAAAGCCCATTGCCAGTCTCCTAAAACACCGGAAGGCCTCCTAATAACATAAGAGTATAAATATCACAAGGGCAGTTTTGCAGATCAGGACCCCCAGTTCCAAAGAGGGTTGTGAGCGTTTTCTTCCAATAAGTGCCCCTGGAGGGGGTGGGTAGGGATGGGGGATAAATCTATACTTAGAAATAGAAATTAGGTCTCCTTGATGCATGTAACGGATTGTTGACTCTTAGGAAAATCGCAAAGTACATCTTGGCCCAAGAAAACCCTGCACTTGGGTTTTTTTCCTTGCCCTGATCAATTCAAACATGTATCAAGTCCCTGCTGGGTGCAAAAGACCATAAAGAAAGATTGCCGAGCAGAATATTGTAGGTTTGTTAATTGACACCTGATGTCATTGAGGTCAGTAAGCCCTTCGTTCATTAGCTCTTTTATTAGCCGATAAATCGAGAGGGATCAGTTTTCTCAAGGATAAATATTAGATATTTGTTCTTTGGAAACTTTGTGCTCCAGACAAAGATTGAAAACCTGACACCTTCATTATGGTATAAATGTTGCTGACTGACTAATTCCATTCCCTGGGTCATCTCCCCCCCCAACTCCCAAAAGGGCAGTCCAAGTCAACACAGGCGTCCTGGGTGGCATTGAGCAGAATTTTAAAAAGCAAACAAGTTGAAAATCTCAAGAAATGATCCAAGAAATCCAGGTTAGGTTTGTGAGCTAGAAAAGGGGCCGGTAGCCATAATTGGCCACTTGCTGTGTAGAAGCCTGAAAACACTCTGGGAGCATTTAAAATATTCATTTGGGGGTGCTCCCACTTAGTCATTGCCTTGGAATTCTCGCTAAACAGAACTCTGACTGTGGATAATGAGCTATTATAACACCAATTACAGTAAGAACTCTGTGAGATAGATGGTGGGATAATATCTCATCCTGTCCGAGGCTATCTTATCTCAGGCCATCTTAATACTTGCTTTTGCTTAACATTTGAAAATGTAGACCACTTTCTGCTGAGATATTTAACTCCATACTTACAGGAGATTGGGTCATTTGTGGCAACTTCCCCATGCTGCAGATAGATAAAAGCCTTCTCAGCTTGCTTGAGCTGGGACAATTAATTACAAGTAAGCTTCTGAAAGGCAGAGGCAGTTTTTCCTATCCTAGTCTGTATCCCTAACTCACAATGTACACTGCTGTACATTTTTTCCTTGATTTTTATTTTTAATTTATTTTATTTTTTCTTCTCAGATTTAGGATTTCCTTTCCATAAAGAATTCCCAGTGGTGAAAATCCCTCTCTTACAGCAAAGGGGCACCTGCTTTCTAGTTTATATTTCTAGAGTCTTCCAAGAACCCTGAAAGTTACTTGCCTAGGGTCATACAACCAGTACCTACGGGCCAGAAGCTGGACAGTCTGAACCCAGGTCTTCCTGACTTTATCCATTAAGCCAGGCTTCTTTGGACTTAATAGACATTTAATAAATGTGAAGGGTTCAGGGGTGGTTTTTTTTTGGGGGGGGGAAGCATTATTTTTCCTTCCCTCTCTTCCTCTCCCCATCTTTCCTTAATGCTTTCAAATTTTTACTATTCTGGGTGGACTGCTCAAGAGGTTGGCATTTAATATATGGCATAATAACCATGAGATCTCCTGTCCATTCTTCCATCCACTGGCCCCTACTGCCTCTCTGTAAGCAATCTAAAGGCAATTCCATTTTCATTCCAGTCAGTTGGCATCAGCTGAGCATGAATTCTTCTCTTTCAAAGTTGATTGGGTGACAGTATCATCCTCAGCCATTCAGAGAGACAGGTTTAAAAGGTGTCACATACATCTTGGAAGCCCCCCTCTCCCTTAAAAGGAAGAAGTGAGAGGAGATTCTGTGTTGATGGCTGCAAAAATCAATCAGCAAACATTTATTAAATGTCTATTATTGCCAGGCACTGTGCTAAGTACTGGAGACATCTGGATGAAAACATCTGGAATATTAATAACTTCTTCAGGAAAGGGGAAGTAAAAAGCCCTCATGCTAAATTACTATTATTCACCTCTGCAAAAAACAAAGAAAAACATCAGCGTTCAGCTGCCATGGCTTCTTAAAACCATTTTAAGAACTGTATTTGGTGTTTATTTTTTTTAAGTGTCTTAGGTTTCAGATTGATGTGCTTTTGTGACATTCTATGCTGTTTACAGCTGTTTAATGTAAGCATTTCACTGTATGCCGGATGGGTGCTTTCAGAGTAGTATACACTCCCGGGGACAGACATACACATGCCCCTAAACACATTTTATGCTTGGACAAACTGGGACACAGAACGGTTGGTCCACAAAACTGGGAGAGGAGAATTCACTTTGGGAATTGAGCAGTTACAAACTGAGCCTATTTTAAAAGCTTAATGGGTTTTTTAAAATGTGTTTTGGGCTCCAGAGAGGGTCCAGAGAACACTCATTAGCTGGCTAAAAAACATCTGTAAAGAGGTCATGTCAACAAGCATGTGTTTAATAGACCACGACTACTCTCTTGTCTAGTAGTACCAGCAACTCAACACTTTTTCCTAGAATAAACCAACTTTGTTCTCAAAGGTCCTTCTGGCGCATAGTAGACCCCTAATAAATACCTGTTGATTAGTTAGTAGTCTTCAATACAACATTTATGGAACACTCACTACTGGTTCAACATTATCCTAAGTCTCTAGGGATTCTAATGAAAATAAACAAAAGAAGCCCTACCTTTTCTATTTGTGAGTTGAGATGCAATAATGTTTGCAGAGCAGCAGATATAAGCTAATTTCAAGAGAGAGGTGATAATGCTTTGAAAAATGTTTGTATGGCCTTTGTAAGTTCAAATGGAGCTTGTTAAATATAGGAACCAGCATTTAATGAAGTGCCTACTATGTGCCAGAAGCTATACTAAGTGCTTTAAGTGTATACTATACTAAATGCTTTATGAATATCTCATTTGGGAAGGGGGATGGCTAAGTGGCAGTGGATGAAAGCAAGAGTAATGCAATTTTGGATATGAAAGAAGAAAGCAGCAGTTTGTTATCTCATCTCTTCCTTTCTCCATCTACCACATTATTGGGCCATTTAATTATTAAGGCATTTCCCGATTTTTACTATCTTATTACTCTATCACCTCTTTTTAGACTAATTCAATGGCTAGCGCTGGATTTGGAATTAGAGGGTCTGGGTTCCAGTCTCCTCTTTGACACTAACTAGTTGACAAGTTGACTAACTTCTTAGGTTTTCAGTTTCCTCATTTGTAATATAAGAAACTCTTGGATTAGCTCCTTTCCACTTTGATGATAGGAGTCTTGAGTGTTGTCCATTTGTACCAAACAGTGTCTATGGATGCCCTTTGTATAAAGAAGGAGAGTAAGAGGGAAGGAGGAGAGGAAAGAGGTACAGGAAAAGGAGTTGGAAAAACGTAGGGAAGCGCAGATGGTGGGCAAAATTTGAGTGCCACCAGTGTTGCCAAAGGTGCTGTTTGGTCATTTTCCCAGGGCTTGCTCTTGGTTTAATGTGTAACTCCTTCCAACTTTCCAAATTAAACACATGAAAGATTCTAGATCTCCCCTGCCAGTTTACCAAGGCCTTTTCTCTTGAATACTCCAATACTTAACACTTAAATGGATCTCATTAGTGGTGTGGTCAATCCAATGGAGGTGAGATGTATCCAGACTGCCCTATCCATTCCCATTAGACTCACTTGAAAAACACTCTTAAATCCCCGTGAATTGTCCTTGGGGAAAATTCTGCTCATCCTGGAAATGGTTCCCACATCAGGCAAATCAATCAGCCACTGCTGGTTTCAGAGGGGCAGAGCCAGTATGCTATTCACACTATGCCCAAAGGGCTATAAAACAGTGCATACCCTTTTAGCCAGCAATACCATTGCTTGGTCTGTAACCCAAAGAGATCATAAAAAGGGGGAAAGGACTCCTATGTATAAAAATATTTATAGTTTCTTTTTATGCAGAAAATTGGACTTGGAAATGGAGGAGATGCCCATCACTAGGGAAATGGTTGAACAAATCAAAGAGACTATGCAAAATTTCCTTTACAAAAATTAAATAGAGCATTTGAAATGTTTTTTACCTGACTTGATGATAATGATGTAATCATTTAGAAGATTAAGGTTACAAAAAAGAATTCTCACTCTGGATCTGCTGAAGCTTTCAGTTTGTAGGATTCCTGTTCAAATCTCACACTCAGATGTTTAGCTTAAGCCATCATTATCCTCTTTCACCATGAAATTATTATTATTCATACATAGGTAGTCACTTTCTGCTTCATTAAGGGAGTTTTATTTTTTAGTTAGCTTTTGGCTAAGCTGTTAAGAGTGCTAATTAATGACAAATAGTTCTCTATAAGTTATTATTCACCCAATTTCTTTCCATTTCTTTGAGCATATTCAAATTTTTTAAAATTAGAATTGTCTGCTCTTCCTCCATGTATGACCAGATATTTTTGGTCAATTACTGCACCAATTGGAATCCAGATATAAATTTCTTCCAGAGAATGCAAAAGTTTTGCACCTTATTGCTAGAAATAAAGAGTTTGGGTAAGTTTTGTTTTGTTTTGTTTTGTTTTTTGAACAAAGTTGAACAAATTTCATTCATCCTTTCTAGGGAACCAGTGGACGAGGTGCTGCAGATCCCACCATCTCTGCTGACATGTGGTGGCTGCCAGCAAAACATAGGGGACCGGTACTTCTTAAAGGCCATCGATCAGTACTGGCATGAGGACTGCCTCAGCTGTGACCTTTGTGGGTGCCGTCTGGGGGAAGTGGGGCGTCGTTTGTACTACAAGCTGGGCCGAAAGCTCTGCAGGAGAGACTACCTCAGGTAGGGCTCTGTGGCCTGAAAGCCAATTTTTTTCCTTTCCTCCTCCTCTTCTTCCTCTTCCTCCTCAGATTTGCCCAGTGGGCTGCCAGGACATCAGTGAATCTGTGTCTCCCAGACATCCGATAACCTGAGTTCTTTTGTGTGCTAATGATAAAGTCCAATTGTGCAATCTGATCCCCAAAGGTTAAATACAAGAAGAGGGTCAAAAATGTTTCACATTAGTGTCACAAAAGTTCCCATTGCTTGACAGAGTTCTTCCATCTGATCTTCAGAAGGACGTCAAAAGGGAAGAAGAACAATAACTTTGCAGTAACAGATATGGGTTCGAATCCCATTTCAGATACTGTAGAGCTATGGCAAATCTCTGAGCCTCAGTTTACTCATCTGAAAAATGAGTATGATAATAATTGGCACTTTCATGTCTAAAATGAGATGATATCTGTTCAGTGCTTGGTAAACCTTAAAGATCTATAGAAAAAATGTCCGTGATGGTGCTGCTATCACAAGGGAATAATATTGATATCTTAAGTATCTGAAGTACTTTCAGAGTACTTTCTATATATGTACATATATTTTTTCACTAATCTTTAGGTTTCCTTTGCAATCCTCTGCATTTTAGGGTCAGAGTTAGGTTTTTTTAGTGTATTGAAAAACAAACATTCTGAGAAGACTTTGCAGAACAGCCTCAAAGGGTCCAATGGTATCCACTCCCCAAAGATTAAAAAGCCCTGCTCCAAATGGAGGCACTTTTGGGGGTCATCCAATTCAACTTCCTCATTCTGTACTGAAGGTAAAACTCATTGGGAGGAAAATGATCCATCCAAGATCACAAAGGGTAATCTATGACAGAGCAAGGATTCACATGGGCCACCAGTCTCCAAATACAGTCTTCTTGCTATAACATCCTCCCTATTTTATGAATAGAAAAGCAAAAGCAATGAAAAGTGAACTTACCTAAGTCTCCATCATCCAGGGGGACTGGAGCTCAGGTGGTTTGGGGCCCTGATGGCCCAAAGCAGCAGGTCTCCCGGTGCTGTGGACCAGAAAGGCAATCACACATTTCTCTGATGTTTGTTGATTGCCTTACAAGTAGCAACTCTTGATGGGAGGATTCCCAGCTTTCCAGCTTACAAGCTGCTTCAGAGGAGGCTCCATGTCCTCCACTGTCAGATCTGGTCAAGAGTGTGTTGATACTGCTATCTCCCTGGGGCAGAGAACCCAAGAGAAGGCAACCATGGGTAGGCTGCCTAACCAAGGAAAACACCGTTGACATGTAGTAACCTTGGCTGCTTGAGGTTCTCAAAATATTTTCCATTTAGAAAATCGAAATAAATGTGATGGGGGAAATTGCTTATCTTTTAATCCAGAAAGTATTACATACTTCTCTTTTCAGTTCCCTGATGAAGTCCCGGTGGACTGAGGGTCAGTTATTATTTAATAGAGATCACAAAGAGACTGAATAACTGAACAACAGTGAAATGTTTCAAAGGAATACAATATGATCCGGCAAGCATTTATTTTGGAAAAACAGATTTTTATTGATCTATTTTGTTTTTATGTGGGGTATTTCAAAAGTAATAGTGCCACTTTGAAGTTTAAATAGCTTTAAAAAGGCATTGGGATTTTGGGGACTGCCTGGATTTCCCAGTATAACCTTATATTCTTCCTCTCTCAAACAACCCTTAAAAGAAAAATTAAAAAGAGGAAAAAAAACAGTGCAATAATATGAACCAATATATGAAAAAGAGCTGATATTATCTGTAATGTTCTACAACCATAGTCCTCCTTTCTGCACAGAAAACATGAGGGAAGGGGGGTTAGGGGTGGTGCCTTATTATATCTCATCTCTGGGGCCAAGCTTGGTCATTATGATTTCTCTACATTCAGCTTCCTTTTCATTCTTTCTACTGACATTGCTGAAGTCAAGGGTTCTTATCCATTTTGCATCATAGATTCCTGTGGCATTCCAGGGAAAACCATGGACTCCTCAAAATCCTGTCTCTCTGTGTCTCTCTGTGTCTGTGTCTCTCTGTCTGTCTGTCTCCTCTCTTTTCCTCCCTCCCTCCCTTCCTTTCTTCTTTCTCTTCCTTCCTCCCTCCCTTCTTTCCTTCCTCTCTTCCTTCCTTCCTTCCTCTCTTCCTTCCTCCCTTCCTCCCTCCCTCTCTTCCTTCCTTCCTTTCTTCTTTCCCTTCCTTCCTTCCTCCCTTCTTTCCTTCCTCTTTTCCTTCCTCCCTTCCTCCCTCCCTCTCTTCCTTCCTCCCTCCCTTCCTTCCTTTCTTCCTTCTTCCCTTCCCCTTCCTTCTTCCCTTCCCCCTCCTCCTTCCTTCATCCTTCCTTTCCTCCCTCTTTCCCTTCTTCCCTCCCTTCCTTTCTTTCTTCTTTCCTTGCTTCCTACCTCATTCTTCCTTCCTTCCCTTCCCTTCTCTTCCTCCCTCCTTCCTTCCCTCTCTCCTTCCTTGCTTCTTTCTTTCTTTTGTTCTTCCTTTTGAGGCAGTATAAGTTAAATAACTTGCCCAGGATCACACAACCTAATTTTAATTTTAAATTTTAAATATGTAAATTTTACTAATTTTACCTAATTTTAAATATGTAAAATAAGACAAATTATTCCAAAGAAAATCAAAAGTTAGTGAAAATAAATTTTTTTTCCCATTTAGGGAATGAAATCTGTCCATAAACCCATTGGGGTCCCAAGTTAAGAGCTGTTGGTTCTCATTACCTAGTGATGCAGAGAACAGAGTGTTAGATTTGTTGTCAAGAAGACCTTAATTTAAACTTGCCTTAGATGCTTACTACCTGGGTGACTATGAACAAATTGCTTAATTTCTCTCAGCCTTAGTTTTCCCATCTGTAAATTGTGAATAATAATATCATCTACTTCATAGTGTTTTTGTGAGGATCAATTGAAATATATATGTGTGTGTGTGTATACACACATATATATATGTATATATATATATATATATATATAATATATGGCACTTTGTAAACTTAATTGTTTCATATTATTATCATTTTATTTTCCTGGTTCTCTTTACTACACTTTGCAACAGTTCATTTAAGTTTTTCCATGGCTCTCTATATTCACTAGCAATCATTTACTAAGCTCCTACTAGGTATGTACAAAGTACTTTGGGAGGTACTTTCAAGATAAAATGAAAAATAGACTCAGCTGATAGAGATACATCCTACTGTGAGTAGGGAATCCTAAATACTCTAAAACCCACCAATTGAATCAAATAACTCAATTCAGTATCAACTTCAGCTTCACCTGATATTGAGTATCAAACTGCCTCTACTAGTAAAATAAATAACAATAATAGCTACCGTATGACCCACTCAACTCTCAGTAGTTATAGTTGTACTATAACCAAATACCACCAACGTGCCACTAAGATAGATTAAAAAAAAACCAATCAGACCTAAAAAAGTGTCTTCCAAGCTAACAACAATAGCATTACCTAAGCCTCCTTGCCAGATCACTGATGGAAATCCAAATAGAAATCATTTCCATTGGCATCCTTGATTCTGTATCTATACAATTATCTGAATCTCAAGCAATTCCTATAGAGAAAGGGGTCAGGAGGTCAAGTTCTTCCACTCCCACCCCTGGTTCTATGATTTGATATGATTCTTTAAAATAAACCCAGTGCTGTTTGTGTTACGAGCTTTCTAATTTCCATTTTGAAAAATGAGAGGAAAAACAGGCTATGAGATCACAAAGTTAATTAACTCGTGTCCCAGTGACATGAAATAATTTCTTCCCCCCCACTATTTTTCCAGGTAACATGTTAATTAACAGTGTGTTAGTGCAGGCTCTTCTAGTCATCATTTAATATTTAAATTATCATCATTAAAATGAACAACTGAGAGCTTTAAGCAGAGTCATTGCCTGACAGAGGCAAGAGAAACTATTTAATTTTCTTTCTGAGATGATAATAGAGTCATAGACTGTTAAGCTTAGGTTTTGCTTTATGGGCCCAGCAGTGGGTTTGGTTAAAGGCAGCAGTATCTAGAAAATGACAAAATGATCACTTGGGAATAGCTTTGGTCATTCTTTCCTTTGGGACAGATATTCTGAACCTGGAGAGATTTCAAAGGGCTCACGAATTTGGACAGGGGGAAAATTATATATTTATTTTTCATTAACTTCTAACTCAGATTTAGCATTAAATTAAAAAAAAAAAAACACATTAAAAGTTAAGAACGCTTGCTGCAGAGGAACCCTGTCCATGAAGCAGTGGTGATTTGCAATGATACCAGAAGAGTGCCGGCAGTATGGTACATTGGAAAGATTTTATGGCTTCCCAAATCCCTCTCAACTCTAGAACTAGCCTCTTATAAACTCTTCTTTGGGTTAAACCTTCAGTGGAATTTAAGGCAGCAATTTCAGAAATAGCTGGCTGGCATTCACTCATTCCTTGCTTTATATTTCCCCTCCTATTGAACCCAGTCCTGGGATGGGGAAAGGGTTAGGAGCTGCTGTCCCTTTTCGTACCCTCCCCCATATTTGTTTCTCATTAGTCCCTTAATAAAATATTTTGGGGTGAATGGATGAATGAAGAATGGAACTCCTGATATCAGAGAATAATTCTCATTTCAAATTTTCCAGTCCCTGCAAAAAATGATTTGATTATTATTACTTGTTGAAATCTGCCCCTAAATTTCTTGAAAAACTTTTTACTTTCCCTCAAGTTTTTGAGGCTCCAGTAGATGGGTTCAGCTGTGTCCATTGGGCCAATCTATGACTTTGGGCTGTTACTGTGACCCAAGCTAGTTCTCTTAAAATGTCCAATTTTTTTCATTAATGATGATTAACATACATATGTATTTATGTACATACACAATACATACATATATACATATGCATACAATGCCTATACCTATCCTATATATATATATTATAGTTATATGTATATATATACTTATATAACATATATTTATAATAATATTTACATATATCTATATTTATACACACATACATACATGGAAAAAGCAGAAATAGCACAGGTGAAAGGGGATAAGTATTTCACAAAATCCTACAGCTTAAGTGTCAAAAGGGCCTAACTCCTAACTGAAAAAGAATTCTCTAAATAGACCAAACACATTGTCAGCGTACCTTTATGTCAGGTCAACAAGCATTTATTAGAAGGCTTCCATGAATTGAGGCTTGAGTCATGTGCAGGGGATGAACTTCCAGGAATATTTGTTCTATAAGATGCTTTAAGAATGTTACTAAATTCTACATAATAATAAAATAATAAAATGTAGGAGGAAAAAAAGACTCTCATGAGAGATTGGCTCCAATTCTATTTTGCCTAAACAACAAGCCTCCGTTTGACTCTTTGTAACCCCGGCTCCTGGTTCTGCACTTTGGGCTTCAACAGAACCAGTTTATTCCCTCTTCCATATGACAGTCCTTCAGATATTTAAATATAGCTGGCCTTCTCCTTCAGCCCTCCTTCTCTCTCTAAGTTTTTTCTTCGGCTAGGTTAAACTTCCCCACTTCATATGGCATGAATTCAAGTCCCTTTACCATCCTGGATACCCTTTGGGCACTTTTCAGCTTATCCATGTCCTTCCTAAAATGGAGTGCCCAGAGGGACTGTGGAGCTAATTTTATTCCTGTAAGTTGAACCTCTCAACGAAGCCTTATTAAATGTCATTCAGTAAGACAGTGATGGAGTTGGGGACACAACCAAGATTGCTTGATTAAAAACTTAATATAGGTCAGGTCCCATGGCAATGAATTCCAAGGCACCTCTTGGATCTCCTCCTCTCATTGAATGCCAAATTTTAAAACTTGGGAGTATTTATTTCTTTAACCAGAATATCTTTTGCTTTACAAAGAGATTCAACACAGTGGAACAGTCCAATAGGGAGCTCCTCCAAGACCTAGAAACCTGGTCCAATGTAAGCTTCTTGAAGATGGGCAGTTTTTGTATCACCAGTGTCTTATACTATCAAGTCAAGAAGAGTCAACAAACCTTTATTAGGAGCTAACTATGTGCCAGGCGTTGTGCTAAGTGCTACAGAAAGCCAAAGAGCTCATATTCTAATGGGAGCCTTGGAGCTAGAAGGCACTGGAATGATATTGAATTGAAATTATGATTTAGATTTACAGAAGAGTTGATTTATGTACATCTTGTGAGCAGAGACTATTGTTTAACTCTGTGACCTCATTCAGGGTTTTCTTGACAAAGAAACTGGTATGGTTTGCCCTTTCTTTCTCATTTTACAGATAAGGAAACTGAAACAAATAGGATTGAGTGACCTGGCTAGGGTCACACAGCTAGTGTCTCAGACTGAATTTGAATCAATGAAGATAAATCTTGAGTCCAGACTTAGTGTTCTATTTACTGGAACATCTGGCTGCCCCTCGAGTATAGTAGGCACTTAATAAATGCTTGTTGACTTGACTGCATAGTTAGCAGGATGTGCTTGAAAGGAGCATTGGGTTCAAATCCTAACACTTCTACTTTCTGCCTTCGTAATCTTAGGTTGCTAGTTATTTAACTTATTGTTTTGGTTTTCTCATCTATAAAATGGGAGAAATATAACAGATGAACCCTGGGGTTCTTCCAGCTCCAAGTCCATATTATATAAAGTGAGGCGATTGGAATTTTGCTACATTGGCTTGAAATAAGTGATACTAACAGCAAGGGAATTTTCATCCCAGCAGAATTTGACCTGCAGATAGTATAGCTTCTTTTAAATGTCCAAGGACATGTTTCCACAGGAATTTCCTGACAAGGAAAAATAGCTCTCCCGATTCAGCTCTTTCACATCATTTAGAAAGATGATTTTCCTCCCCACACTTCTATCAAAACAAAGCTGATTAACTGATGGCAGTTCTTTCTGTTGAATTTCTTTTTATTCCTCACCAGAATTAGGTGACTCTCACATTGAATTAAGTGAGTTATGAGATGAACCAGGACCAATCTTTTCCCTGGTAAAATACAATCTTAGACAGCCTTCCACACCAACTCCCAACTAAAATTATTTCCCCCATCCACTATTCCAGATTAGAGATTTATTCCTTTGGGTTGAATATTTTTTCTCTTTTTCAAGTGGAAACACCACTGAATGGGTGATGAGGGAAATATTCATATTTCTATTGCTCTTTAAGGTTTACATTCCCTCATTTGATATAGAACAACACTGATATAAGCTCTGAGGGTGTTTGTTATTCCCATTTTACAGATAAAGAAACTAAGGCTCACATCATCTCCTAAGCATTTAAAGAAACTCTTTCCTTATTCCCAAATTCTGCCCTCTCTCCCCACTACATCAAACTGCCTCTGTCTCTCATGACCATGTTAAATCTCTTACATCTTAGAATGAAACAAGAAAACACCAATCACCTCCTAAAAGAAATCCCCAAATTAAAACTCTCAGGAACACTGGAGCCAAGTTTCAGAGCTCCCAGATGGAGGAGAAAATATTGCAAGTCGCCATCTTGGTATGAGCCAGCGTAGCAGATATTTTCCTGTAGGGTAGAGAGGTCTGGGACGGTATATGAGGATTCTCACAGATAAGAGAGTGTTAAAGTGAGAAGGAGACAAGAGGACTCCACAACAATTTCCTTAGACTCTCTAACTTTCCTATGGGTGGGGAGGGAAGGTAACCTCCATTTTTTTTTTTTTTTTTTTTTTTTTAAGAAAAAGGAAAGAACCTAGATGATTGAGCCACTCTTCTAAATGAGTTCTCCCAACCTTCTCTGAGAAGATTGTCTTAACCTGTCCCCAGACCTTTACTTACTAAGTTGTTGTTTGCCTCCTTAACGCCTTATTGTTATTTGTTTGGGACTTTTCCCTCCTTCCCACAGGCTTTTTGGCCAAGATGGCCTCTGTGCTTCCTGTGACAAGCGGATCCGGGCCTATGAGATGACCATGCGTGTGAAGGAGAAAGTGTACCACCTGGAATGTTTCAAATGTGCCGCCTGTCAGAAGCACTTTTGTGTGGGTGACAGGTATCTCCTCATCAACTCAGACATAGTATGTGAACAGGACATCTATGAATGGACTAAAATCAATGGGATGATCTAGGCAAGAGGCCAGAGTCTCTGGCCAGTGTTTTGCTGATGACACAAACCAATAGTCTCAATAGGGAGGGCATGGGGAGGGGAGGGGGGGACCGCTGAGCTATGCACTCTGGGTAAGAGGGGTGGGGTGGGGTAATTTCTTTAGGGATGGAACCATAGGCCCTTATCAGGCAGTCCAGCATAGCATCAGAGTGAGCTGCACAGGAGCAAGGAAAGCAGATTTAAACATGACAAATATGCTGACTCTTAGAGAGAATTTCTAGCAGAAGGCTATCGGTAATAACTGACATTATTAGCTGACGTGTGGGGTGGTTGGGTGGGGGGCAAATAATGATGGGCTAATGGGATCTCATACCTGCAGATAGTGAGTTATCCTTCTAAAAAGTTGTCCTGACTTTGACATTTGCAAATGAGAAAAGTGCAATTGGTTGATTTTTGTTCCTTCCCTGGGGCATTTCCAGTAACCCTGTTTCTAGATCAATGTTCTTCACGCAGGGAGAGGACAGAGAAAGAGAGAGTGACCATCCTTTTCCTTGGCCATTTTCCCAAGGCCTTAAGCTTTGGACGTATGGGAAACACGTTTGCATGTTTCAGTTTTAATCACCACACTTCCCTAAAGATAGATAAAATGCTGGTGAACCACTGTTTTTAGACACCTCTGTTCAAGGTGAAGGATTTCACAGATTGTTTCTATACAAATGTAAATCTAAGCAGAGTTGTTCAACTATTTTATTATCTTAGATTATATCAATAAAGTATTTGTTGTGTGTAGTAAAACCCTGCAGATTTAATAAAAATGACAGACTGAGATGCTGTATCATTTCTTTGAATGATATTAGTTTGAAATAACAATTCTGTGGCATTTATTAGCAGCATAGGGATATGCTGACAAAAGAAAAAAAAAAAAAAGGACTTTGTTTCCTAGGGGGGAAGATGTACATAGATAAGTAAATTTTTAAAATTTGGATCTGATGGATCAGTGATTTCTCCTTTTATAATAATATCTTTTTATTTTTCAAAATACATGCAAAGATAGTTTTCTACATTTACCCTTGCAAAATGTTGTGTTCCGAATTTTTCTCCCTCCCTGCTCTCCTCCATCCTCTGGAAGCAAGTAATTCCATATAGTTAAATGTGCAATTCTTCTAAACATATTTCCACATTTATCATGCTGTGCAAGAAAAATCAGATCAAAAGGGGGGAAAAGGGAAAGGGAAAAAAAGCAAAAAAAATAACAAAAAAGGCAAAAATACTATACTATGATTCACATTCAGTCTCCACCGTTCTCTGTCACTGGATGCAGATGGCTCTCTCCATCACAAGTCTATTGGAATTGCCTTGAATCACCTCATTGTTTTTGTTGAAAACAGTCCATCCTCTATAACCTTGTTGTGTACAATGTTCTCTTGGTTCTACTCATTTCATTCAGCATCAGTTCTTGTAAGTCTTTCCAGGCTTCTCTAAAATCCTCCTGCTGATCATTTCTTATAGAACAATAATATTCCATTACATTCATATACCACAACTTAGCCATTCAGCAACTGATGGACACCCACTTATTTCCTAGTTCCTTGACACTATAAAAAGGGCTGCTACAAACATTTTTGCACATGTGGGTTTTTTCCCCTTTTTTATGTGAACCAGTGATTTCAATCATTCATTAAATACCCCTTACTGAGTGTCAGACATTGTAAAGGTGCCAGCCTACCTCCCAAAACAAACAAAAACCTCCCACAATTCCTGCCTTCTATGAGCTGACATTCAAGGGAATGAACCAATGAAATTGCTTTGGAGAAATTGGTTTGAAGAAGTAGTAATTCTGATTACCACTTACTCTTGCCTGGGGCAGAGAGCTTAATCCACTTTTCCAGAGACACAGTAGGTACTTGTTCAAAGGCAAGATTTGAACTAAGATTTTTCTAGATTGCTATGCCATAACTGCTGCACTTAGCCCTTTCATATCCTAACTTTCCCTTATGCAGTTTCAAAATATCACAAGCTGACATAAAAAATTAAATAGGAACTTTGCGGAGTTTTGCAAAAGCTGCAGATGACATGATAATGAAATGACAATGAAAAATGGATAATACAGAAAAGGTTTAGAAACTCAAAATACACAAAATATTCATATATAATATCAATCCAAATTTTACAATAACATTTTGTAAATACTCCATAAAAGAAAAAGAAAAAAACTCAGACTTCTTCTTTGGGATAAAGAGAACGGCAAAAATTTTACATGGATTTTCCAGATTGCAAGGGCAATGCACCCCTAACTCTGGCAAGTTGGTACTTGGCAACTTGGATGGGAAGGGAGATTGGGGATCAAGAAAGATATTCTGCCATTTGCACCTACATTGCAATATAGAGAAAGCTAAAAAGGGAATGTGGCAGAATGGATATTACACTTGAATTGGGCACCAGGAGACCTCAATTTGAATCCTAGATCTGCCACTAATGAACTATGTGACCTCTGGCAGATGATTTAATTTTTTTAGACCTGGAAAAAGCACAAAGATTTGGGTCAGATCCTATCTCTGACATGTATAATAAAAATAAACATTTATTAAGCACTTATTATTTGCTAGGCACAGTGCTAATTACAGGGGAAAACAACCAAAAAAGACAAAAACAATTTTTGCCTTCAAGGAGCTGTCATTTTAACAGACAAGTCAATTTTAAAGCAGAGGGACGACAGGGGAAAGTAGAAAAAAAGGTGGGTTTTGGAGTTAAATTCCACCTTTGTCTCTATTTAGTTGATTGAACAATCACTTAATCTCTGAATTTCAGTTTCTTCCTCTATAAAATGGGGCTAATTAGAAGGACTGTTTCCTTTCTAAAATCTATAATCCTATGAAAATCCACATGAATATAGAGAGATGTACACAGTTATGAGACCACAGGTCTGGACCCTCAAGAAAAAATTAACAAAACAGAACAAAAATAAGAAATTAAGCAAATATCTTATTTTGCCTATTCCATCGGGACTTTCTCTTTTCATCAGAGTTTAGGCCAAGCAGACGGATACCCATATTGTTAGGGAACAGGTCAACATTTAGCTCAAAGGGATGTAGTTTAATTAAATTGTTATTGTTAGGTGTTTATTATTGCCCTTGTATTGTAGGAAACATATAAAAAAGCCAAGATCACTGCCCTCGGGAGCCAGTAACCTCGAAAGGACACAACTACATAAAATAAGGTTTCCTTTGGGAGTGAAGGTAATTACCCAGTTTGAAATGTGGCAAAGATGCTGAGTTTGACACTTCGATTTTCAGAGACGGGGATTTCAGCGTATTTTATTGCAAGTGCTTAAAAGGACTTTAGTTGGAGAATTCATAAAGCAAGACACCTTTAGAGATGCTGGCTGTGTAGCCTGTCACCTCAGGGCCTGGGCAGTGCCAGTGGACTGATCCAGGGTGCCCCCTGCTGACCACTCATTCTGGCCTCTGTCTGAAGGTCCTTAGTGCCCTCCCAGCAAGGCTGGTTTCTTTCATAAGGTTATTGTTGGGGAGTAAAGAAGCATTAACGTGCTTAATCACCAAAAAAAAGAAAAAAAAAAAGCAACTTGTAAAGGTACCAGAGTGATAAATGAACTATGAGACACGGCCGTCTTCCAAACTCCCAACCTCAACCAAGCTACTGATTAATCTTTTTCTCCATAGGCAGAATAATTAGACGGCCAGGACTCTCTTAGTCTGCAAAATGCCGAAAATGGCCAGGAAGTTTGATGGCACAACGTGGCCTATTTAAAACAAAACTAATTTCCATGTATCCTGGTTCCCTGGAGGAGTGGGTATATGGGGGGGGGATGGGAGAGAGGGAAGGCATTAAACTGTCCCTTTCTGTAGTTAAGAAGGCAATCCATTATTAGCAGTCTCATAGAGAGGATATCTGTCGAAGATGAAGATTGATCATTAGATAATTATATATGGCAAAAGCAGAACTGGCTAAGTGTGGGCAAGTGTCTTAGCAGTTTCTCAATCGGGCTGGGGCCCTCTTAACAAATTGGTTTGTATGCCATCAGCTGAAACAATTATGTGCTGATTAGATCCTATCATCTGCTTGTTATTGAATAATTTTATTTATAGAGGCATAATCCAAAGTAATTGCTGCAAAATGTCAGCATGTAAAGATACAGATTATATAAAGGTTAAAAATCTATAGTGGAGTCTCCCATCATCCAGGTGACCTTGGGTAAGTGATTTTTTTTTATCTTTTTTTTTTCCTGGTTACACATATATAATAACTTTTTCAAGACACATTTCTTTACGAATCATGTTGAGAGAGAAAAATCAGAACAAAAGGGAAAAAAAACACAGAGAGAGGGGGAAAAAAAAACACAGAAAAAAGAAGT
This sequence comes from Sminthopsis crassicaudata, assembly GCF_048593235.1. NCBI lineage: Eukaryota > Metazoa > Chordata > Mammalia > Dasyuromorphia > Dasyuridae > Sminthopsis > Sminthopsis crassicaudata. The sequence continues at coordinate 222,927,025 of NC_133622.1, read as the reverse complement.
GAACATAGCATGTGTTGATTTACATTCAATCTCCTTAGTTCTCTTTCTGGATGCAGATGGTGTTTTTCTAACCAAAATTTATTGGGATTTTTTTGGATCACTGATCCAATGAGAAGAACCAAATCTTTCATCATTGATCATCGCACAATTTGGCCATTACTGTATACATTGTATTTCCAGTTCTGCTTGTTTTGCTCAGCATCAGTTCATGTAAATCTCTCCAGGCCTTTCTAAAAATCAGCTTGTTCATCATTTTTATAGAACAATAATATTCCATTTTTGTCATATACCATAACTTAATCAGCCATTCCCCAACTGGTGGGCATCTACTCATTTTCCAATTCTTTGCTATTGCAAAAACTGATTTTTATCTCTTTCTGCCTCAGTTTCCTCATCTGTGAAATAAAAATAATAGAACCCAACACCTAACATTGTGGTGAGGCTCACCTGAGAAGATATCTGTAAAGAACTTGGAAAACTTTCAAGCACTGAATAAATATCAGCTATTATTGTTACTATTATTCATGTTCTCAGGCAACACACTTTATCTCCTTGGCCATCAGTTTTTTGTAAAATGAGAGGGACTATATTAGGTGATCTCAAACTTCCTCTGTGCTAACATAAACTCAATAAAAATTAGTCTCTCCATCTCCAATCAAAGTCTCTCAGTTTCTCCCCTATGTAATGTGTATAGACACATATATCTATATGTATTTATATATCCATATATGTATGTATATCACAGTTTCCTCAACTTTAAAATTAAAATAACCACATCTACCTACTTTTTGAGGATGAAATGAGATAGTATTTTAAAGTGCTTAGCACAGTGCCTGGCACATAGTAGGTGGTTCCCTTCCCAATATGGCAAACTGTTTGATACAGTGCTTGGCCCTCATTTTTTTTTTTTTTTTGCTCAAAAACAGTATTATTATTTTTTTTGCCATCAGGGAGATCAGAGACTAGGAAAATTGAGTTTAATTTCAAGCATATGCTCCATATAATGCCTAAAATCACTGGTATAAGGGTTAGAATGATGGAGTTGAAGAAGACTTGGATTCTAATCCTGCCTCAGATAATTTCCTGATTCAGTGACTGGCTGAGTTAATTAATCTCTCTGAGCCTCAGTTTTCTCATCTGTAAGATGAGAATGATGATTAGAGTAACTGCTCTACAGGGTTGTTCATAGATTTAGAACTAGAGGGGACTTGAGTGGTCATCAAGCCCAGTCTCATGAGGAAATTGACTTACTCAGGATCACACAGATATAAATGACAGAGCTGGCATTGAACCCAGGGCCCCTGATTCCAAAACAAACACTTCATTCATTGTATTATGTGTTTTAAGAGGTCAAAAGGTAGTCGGTGATGTAGGATTGGAGCTCAAGAGAGAGATTAGATATATAGGTTTGGGAATCATCTTCATAGAGATGATAATTGAACCCATGGGAGCTGAGGAGATCACCAAATAAGATTGAGGGAGAAGAAAAAAGAGGGGAGAAGAAAAGAAAAGATAGCCCAGGATAGATACTTGATCTTTTATCTTCCATCACCAAATGTTAATTGGACATCTAGAACCGGATGTCCCATAGATATCTCAACATGTCTGGAGCAGAATTCATTCTCTCTTTTTCCTCCAACAATGTATCCTTACTCACAAGAGCACTACCATTCTCCGTTACCCAGGCAGGAAACCTCAGTAAGATTCTCGATTCCATTCATTCCCCACAGCCAGTCTGTTGCCAAATTCTGCTGATTCCTCCACTCACACAGCTGCCATTTTTATCAAGCATAGGCCTTTATCACTTCCCACCTGAACGTGCATTAGCTTTCTGGTTGGTCCCCTGGCCTCGGTTTCTCCTTACTCCAGTAGATCCTTTAAAGTGATCTTCCTAAAGCACAAGTCTATGTTTTGTCCCAACATACATGAAGGTTTCTCCCCAGAATCAAATATAAAATCTTCTATTTGTTTTTCTAAACTCTTCAAGAGGGGCAATTGGGTGGTACAATGGATAATGCCCTAGCCTTGAAATCATCAGTTCAAATCTGACCTCCGATGCTTACTGGCAAGTCATTTAACCATGATTGTCTTAAAAGAAAATGAAAAACCTTTTATAACTTGGCCCTTACTGGGATATCTTCCCAGTCTTCTGCTTTACTCTCTCACATATATAAGAATATTAACCTTCGTGTCCTCTTACATTTTGATTCCCCATCTCCCAGTATCCCATTCCTGGAATGCTTCCTCCTCATTGCTACTTTCAGGCATCCCTGGGTGTCCCTAAGACTCAGTTACTTCTCTCCAGGATTACCTCCCATTTTATTTGCCCAGTTAGACTATGAATTCCCTGAGGTCAGGAACTGCTTTTTGCTTCTTTCTGTATCCCCAGTGTCTAGCACAGTAGTTGGCACATAACTGTTCACATTGTTTGTCCTTCATTCTCAGACCATGACATCAGGGAGGTGACATTATGACATGCAAGTGATTTGGATTTAAATGCTTAAGAAATGGTTTGTTGATTGACCCATAGTTATGGAAGTGACCTGAATCCAGCAAAGGAGACTGAGAAAGTGGAGGTGGGAAGAAGACCAGGAGTCAATAGTGTCCTGGATAACAGAGGGAGAGAGAATATCCAAAAGATTAAAGTGTTCCTTAGTGTCAAAAGTCAAAAGAGATCAAGAAAAATGAGAACTGAGAAAAGGAGAGTTAGATATGGCAGTGATGTGAGAACACTCCCCCACTGGAATGGGCAGATAACAAATATCTACCCCCGTCAAGGTGGCTGAAGTTTTCATTTGCATTCCTTTAATCAATTGTGATTTAAAGCATTTTTTTCATATCACTACAGATAGCTTTGATTCTTCATCTAAAAACCGCCTGTTTGTGTCCTTTGACCATTTATCAAATAGGGAATAGCTTCTAGTTTTATAAATTTGATTCAGCCCTCTATTTGCAAATGAGGATGTTATCAGAGAGCCTTGCTATAAATTGCCTTTCAAGTTTCCTGTTTTCCTTCCAACTTTGGTTGCCTTGATTTTCTTTGTGCAAAAGTTCTAAATTTCATATAATCAAAATGATCTATTTTGCCTCCCATGATCCTCTTTTTTTTTCCATTACCCAGGTTAGTTGTTTTTCCTATGAGATACCTGGGGAGGTAAGGAGAGAAGGAACCTCATCTTACTTCTTCCTGTTGCTCTTCTATCTTAGCTTAGTGATAAGGAAAACTTTTCCAGGTGATTTAAAGGTAGAACCCATCCAGTCCAACCCTTATTTTCCTTCTTTTGATAGATCTGTGGTCTCAGAGGAAAGTTCTTTCTAGTGATGTGAACTACATTTTAAATCAACTTTTCCATGAATGAGATGTTAAAAGAGCATAATATTAGAATTAGTATTCTCTAACTTTAATATTGGGCTTTTTGCTGAAATTTCATTTCAGAGAAGAGTCCTCGAGGCACATGAAAAATGAGGCTACCACTAAATCAAGAAGGTCTAATGGGATAATAATTGCTGGTACTTGAAAACCCCCAAACCATGGCAGGATACCCATTGCTGTCCAAAAATAAATCAGATAACTCTAATGTGGGGCCATAATCACATTCCCTGGGTCGGGATTCATTAAATAATTGATTAAACTGCTGAGTTTACCTTTGCTATGTAGACATTGGGACTTAATATCCCATGGATCTCACAGAGAGGTTGAATTTGTTGGCATATTACTTTTTTTTTTTTTTTTTTCTGGGGCAATTGGAGATAATTGCTCAGGATCACACAGCTAGGAAGTATTAAATGTCTGAGGTTGGATTTGAACTCAGATCCTGACTTCAGGGCCTGCATGTTACTTTTTAATAACATATACCATCAAATTCAAGTAGTGAATTTTAGATGAAAAAAAAAAAAGGCTCAAACTCTCATAAAACTGGAAGGAATCTTAGAGATTGGATCTTTCCCTAGATAATGTGTCTTAACAAGTCATGATTCAGTTTTTACTTGAGGCATTTTTGTGGTAGAACACACTACCACATCTGTGTAACTTAAATTATTATGGAAGATTTGTCTTTGCATTGAAATTAAAACAACCTCTCTCCAAATTCCAACTGTTCCTGGTTCTTCTGGGACCGAACAATCCCTCTTCAATGTGACAACCCTTCCAATTGAACTAACAAGAGGCGGCTGGGGCTCTTCCTCAGACACCAACATCTGGGGAAGATGTGCTTCCTCCCCACTGTGAAACACTAGCTAAGCAATGGGTAATTTCTTCGCTAAGCTTTCTTCTCACTAGACCCCAGATTATGCTTTTCATGTCATAGACGGTACTAGACAGACATCAAAGGATTTCAAAGTCAGGGACTTCTGAGAAGATGGAAGAAAGAATGATCTCAGGAGAATCTGATTGAAATCCCTGAAACATTTTAAAACAATTACCAAAGAATTTAAAAATTATCAGAAACTCTCAAAGAAATTTGTTTCTGAATTAAAAAAACATAAAAAGGAATGAACAAACAGCAGAAATGTGCTAATGTAACATAATGTAAATTGAGAGCTTTGAGAGCGGGAGAAAATATATATTTAAGTAATATTAACAGAAATATCAGAAACTAAATTTGAATTTTTTTCAGGATGCAATAAAATAGATAACCGACAGTAAAGAAATTTAAAGAGAAAATTAAGTTGGTGCAGGGAATCTGTGAAAATGTAAATAAAATAATGAATTCAATGAAAAGCAATTATTTCAAAGAAAGACTATGTGGCAGAAGCAACAGAGGAAGTAGGAAAAAAAACAGTACTTCAAATCACATAGCTAGAAAGTAATTTGCAATTCATATGGATGAAAGATCTGAAGAATACAGAAAAAAAAACCCAATAAGAATTACCAAGTTTCCTGAACAACATAAAGAAGAAAAATATGTGACCCCCATATTTTAGGAAATCATGCAGAGATTTTTTTTTTCAGAAATAATGAAAAATATGCTGAAAGTTGAGGCATATGGTGGGTAGGGGTAGGCTATAGCACATGATAAATAAAAATCTTTGATGAACTAGACTGAATGCTGTCATCAAGGGAAAATATAATCAAAAAAAGAAGCAGGGACTAGCCACATAGCAACTCCAAAGGATAGCCAACCAGTAGGCAACTTGTGTAGTCTACTGGTATCCTCATGATGTCAGGAGAAAGTAATGAAGACTATCAGCATATTGGGTGGAAGAGTGAATTTATGGAAGTGAATAAGAGTCCCCAAATATGGGAAGGGACATGCATATCAATTTTCATTTTGAGATAAACATCTGAGCAGAGGAGACCGGAGATCCATTTGAATATTAAAAGAGGAATGTATCACAAATTGATGGAATTTACAAATGTTATCAGGAATAAATTTAAAATTTAACTTATATTACATAGACAAGGAAGTGATCCTACATGGAGCTAAGATGAAAATTGTTACATATAAAAATGAATTAGATAAGTTTAACTCATAAAAATAAATAGTGGAAGAAATTAGAATTTAATGTGTGTGTGAGAGAGAGAAAGAGAGAGAGAATGTGTGTGTGTGTGTGTGTGTGTGTGTGTGTGTGTGTGTGTGTGTGTTGACAGAGAGAGAGAGAGAGAGAGAGAGAGCGTGAGAGAGAGAGAGAGAGAGACCTTTCATCTCAGAGTAAGTTTTCCTAAATTAATTTTTATTCTAAAGATGATTATTTAAGAGTACAAGGAATGAGCAAGTAAATAAATAGTTGCTGAAAGCAAACATGTTAAGAGCACAACAGTGTATCCCTTTGATTAAAAATTATCTCTTTACAAATAGTAACATTAATAATATAGTAAAATAGCATAATATGATAACTTGAATAATATAACATAGGTAATATATTTGATAAACAACTTTGTTATTGTTCAATTATTTTTGGTCATATCTGATTCTCTATGACCTCATTTGGGGGTTTTCTTGGCAAAAATACTGCATTGGTTTGCCATTTCCTTTCCTAGGACATTTTACAGATGAGGCAACTGAGGCAAAGAGGATGAAGGGACTTACCCAGGGTCACACATCTAGTATGTATCTGAGGTCGAATTTGACTACAAGTCTTCCTTACTCAAGATCTGGTGTTCTATCCAGTGTATCACCTAGCAGCCTTTGATAAAGAAATATATGATACAATTATTGTGGTGAGAAAAAAATCAAAGGATTAAAAGGCAAGAATGTATAAGATGACTATAACTACTACAGAAGAGAGGAAAAAAAGGAAGCAAAAAGTAGAATGAAAATGGAAAAAAGAAAACAAATTGTGATACTCTCATTGTAAACAGAGGGAGAAATAAATGGTGAAATTTTCATAAATTAATAGAACTGATTATAGAAATATTTAACAATTATGTTGAGTAATGTATAAGTTTACATGAGTATTTGTGTTGATTTGAATAGCATTACCATTAGTGAATTTATTATTGCCTTGCTTATTGACAATATGAATAATATAATAAATTATGATAAATATTTAAATTTAACAATATAACTTTGAACATTAATGGATTGAATATACCTATAAAGCATAAAAGATTATTAAATTGATCCAAAAATATAATACAATATCTACTAGAAATACTTCTACTATAGAAGACAGCTAGATAGATAAATTGAAAACAAGTGAATGAATTATCAATAAAATTAAATTTTATTATATACTAGCTAACTTAAGAAAATCAAGAATGTTACTGGAAAAGATGAACATAAATTAGAAAGTATTAAGAAAGCTAAATCAGGGAATTAGTTTTTATGTAAAGGTACTTTTATATGAGAGAACATTAGTATTAAATATACATGTACATAATGGCACAATAATAAATCTGAATGATTAAGTTAGAGATTTGAATAGAGTGCTAGATATGATAAATATATGGAGAAGACCAAATAGGAAGGATAGAAAATACACATTTTAAAAAATATATGCAGAAAGTTCATCCCAAAAATGAGGACAGAAGAAAGCTAAAAATAAATTTAGAAAAGCATAAATTGGAAATATTAAGCTTACAGATTGAATATAATATAATATAAATATAATAAATAAAGGACATGCAGCCAAATGTCAATCTACATGGAAATTAAATAATGATGCATTAAGCATTCCTTGGGTTAAAAATAAATTTATCAAAAGGCTAATAATTATTGTAAAAATTATAATTAGAATATTCGATTATGTAGAGCAAAACAGCAATTTAAAGATTATTCTTCAATAAAGTATGCCCTGTACATATAAAAAACTACATAGGAATCCTTGAAAGCTATATCAGAGCTAACTTTTTCCAATACCCTGATTATTAATATCATGCCAGGAACAAAATAGGAAGATGTAGGCTCATTGGGTATTTGCTATGGTAATAAAGTATATCCAGCATAGAATCTAAGTAAAAGGAGTTTTTAATATATATTTAGAATCTCCAGATGTTGCTGATATTAATTGTATCAAGACCAAGAATACCATAGAGCCTACTAAAAACCACAATCATTCATTCAAAGAAGTTTGATGTTACCATCTCTACTAGAAAAACTAAGTGGTTTGAGAGGCCTATTATCTAGAATGTAATATCATTTGAAACAGACAACCTATAGAACTTGTCCATCTGTGTGTACATATATATGTATACATATCTTGAACAGACACTGCAAATCAACAATTGAACTGGGACTAAAATTGAAAAGGGAGATAGATAGGGCTGGATTTCATCTGGAGAATTATAAAATTTTCTTAAAGACCTTTAGTTTTCTCATGGAACACTACATTTTTTAAAGAATTGAAGGTGAATGCCCAAAGGATTATCAGACTGTGCATAACCTTTGATCCAGCAGTACCTCTACTAGGCCTGAATCCTAAAGAGATCATAAAGGAGAGAAAGGGACCACATGTGCAATAATGTTTGTAGCAGTCCTTTTTGTAGTGGCAAGAAATTGGATACTGAGTGGATACCCATCAATTGGAGAATGGCTGAATAAATTATGGCATATGAATGATATGGAATATTATTGTTCTATAAGAAATGATCAGCAGGATGATTTCAGAGAGATCTGAAGAGATTTACATGAACTGATGCTAAGAGAAATGAGTAGAACCTAGAGAACATTGTACACAGCAACAGCAAGAATATGTGATGATCAATTCTGAGATATGTGGCTCTTTTCAACAATGAGGTAATTCAGGCCAGTTCCAATAGACTTATGACAGAGAGAGCCATCTGCATCCAGAAAGGGGACTGAGAGGACTGAATGAAAATCACAACATAGTATTTTCACCGTTTTTGTCATTATTTGCTTGCTTTTTGTTTTCTTTCTCATTTTTTCCTCTGATCTGATTTTTCTTGTGCAGCATGATAAATGTGGAAATTTGTATAGAAGAATTGCACATGTTTGGTATATATTAGATTGCTTGCTGTCTGGTGGAGGGAGGAGAGGGAGAAAAGTTTGGAAAGGGGTTTTGTGGGGAGTGAATGTTGAAAACTATCTTTGTATATATTTTGAAAGGAAAAAGCTATTTTTTTAAAAAGAGCTGAAATTGAGGATCACCCAAAGGGCAATGAAAAACAACATGGTGGGCATAAGCAAGCTGCAATGCATCATCAGTAAGGAAGGAGAAGTTGTATAAAGGTGGTATCAAGGAAAAATATGAGGGAAAAAGAAGATATCCCCTCTCAGAGGTAAAATTGGATGTAACTGATTGATGATGATCAAGTGTTCCATTGGTACCCTTGTAATGTCAAAATAATACAAGAAAGGACCCATCAAAAAATAATAAATGGGCTTCCTATGGAGATCTTATAAAAAGATATAGAATAGCTTGATGTTCAATGAATAGAGTACTGGATCTGGAGTTAGAAAGATCTGAATTAAAATCTTACCTCAGTCACTTCCTACTGGTGTGATCTTGGTCAAGTCACTTAACCTCTGTTTCTCATCTGTAAAAAGAATAATAATAAGGTCTACTTCCTTATGTAAAGATAGAATGTAATAATTTATATAAATCACTTTACAAATCTTAAAGTAGCATATAAATTCTTGCTTTTATTATCCTCCTCCTCCTCCTCTTCATAGTATAACATGGATAACATTCACACAGGATGGGTAGAAATGGGGTTGGAAGCCATACTCAATATGGGCCACTGGGTGGTACAATGGATGGGATGCTGGGCTTGGTATCAAGAAGACTCATCTTTCTGAGTTCAGATCTAAGCTCAAACACTTAGTATTCAAACCTGTGCAAATCATTTAATCCTGTTTGCCTCAGTTTCCTCATCTGTAAAATGAGCTAAAGAAGGAAATTGCAAACCACTCCATTCTCTTTGTCAGGAAAACCCCAAATGGAGTCACAGAGAGTTGGACATGATTGAAAAATGACCTGACAACAAATTCATATCCCCCAAAATGGGATCATAGATCCATTGATATGAGGGTAATGGAATGACAAGACAAATAGAACATGTTAAAATTTGGGTATGTGTGATACTGAGTGGCAAATTTACATCTTTGAGAATTATATTCAATACTTCAACATTTCAGCAATTTTTGATTTCACTGAAGAGGCAGCTTGGTGGTATACTACACTTGTAGTCAGGAAGACCTGACTTCAAATCCTAACTCAGAAACTTACTAGCATTGTGACCGTGGGCACGTTAATTAAGTTGTGTCTGCCTCAGTTTCCTCAATAGTAAAATGGGTATTAAATCCTAGTGTTGCAAGGATAAAAATTCAAGGATAGTTTTAAGTCACTTTGAAAATCTTAATCATTATGCAAATGTTAGTTATCATTATTAAAATATGTCTTCCATTGATGCAGATTGCAATCCATCAAATATGTTAGTGAAACTGAAACTATAAAGTAAATAAATATTTATTAAAAATATATAACATTCTCAAGTTGACAAAAGGAGAAATTTGTGTTTTATTCCAGCACTTAATACTGGCACATAGTGTGTAAGAAATATCTTTTCTTTCACTCATTAAAAGAGATGCATACAAAAAAACTATTGATAAAAAATAACACTAATAATATGAATTTAAATGACAAGAAAATGACATTTCCCTACTCTTCTACCAGCTTTTCATCAGCCACATTATAAAGCAAAAACAATCTAATCAGCTTGACCAAAAGGATGCCAAAAAATTTAATATCATAGTGATTATTTGAATGTGTTTCTAGCCACTATCATTAACAATGAACTTCACACTAATCATATATTTTATATGAGCTAATAATAACATGGAGACTTGTGATTAGCAAGACATTTTAAAACTAAAATTTTATTACCGAAAATAATGCATGTCATTTAAAAAAAATCTCATGGCATTGTAGAGATGGAATAGGATTGAGCTAGAGTACCTCCCATGGGTTTGGGAGTGCACAAGCTTTGGTTTCCTGGAGATCTAGTCCAATGGGGGAAAAAATGCTTTCTTCCTCCCACCCATACCCCTCTACTCCCCAGACCTAGCACAGTATCTCGCATATAATAAGTGCTTGGGTTTCTGATTGGTTACACAAATAAAGCTTCCAGTTGGACCTCATGTTTCCCTTTGATTAGAAGCTTTGCCAAAGAAAGGAAGGAAATAAGCATTTATTAAGCAACTACTGTGTGCTAGCATTATAGTAAGTGCTTTACAAATGACATTACAGTTGATGCTGTCAATGTGCCCAAGAGATAGGGGCTATTATTATCCTCAATTCAGAGTTGAGAAAACTGAGCCTAAATGACTTGTTAAATAAATGTCAATCTTGATTTGAACTCATATCCTCCTAACTCTAGACCCAAAGTTCCATCTCTTAGTCTGCCTCCTGAGAGGCAAAGAGAATTGTGACTGAACCAGGAAAAGCTACCCATTGTAGAGCCAGGAGAAACAGCTTCTTTTAAGGCAGCCTCTTTGTGGGGACACAGTCAAGTCCAACTCTCCTTTGGATTTCCAATGAGACTCCCCTTCCCCCTTACATTACACCAAGAATATAGCCTACCTAGGTGAGTCTAGCTTTGGATTTCACGTCCCTGGCTACTTCTCTTTTTTGTTTCTTTCCTAAAGTCCAGGTCACTGAACAGCTATCCAGAGGGATTTTTACATGGATATATTTGGGGAATTTATATGGATGATTACAGCCTTGGAGGCTACCACGTGAGCTGGAGTAATCAGGAGCCTGCCGAACAGGAGGAGATGTTTCTTGTAATTATACCTTTCTCAGAGGTAACAGTAGCCATCAACCACTAAAAGGATGCTATAGCTAAAAGGGCCTAGAAGCCCCATGCCATGCCCTGACTTACTAGGTATAATTGGTACATAGGATTGAAAAAATGCTCCCATCAGTGAGCATGACCAACAATGCACTTATAACATTTGGATCTATATATCTTTGTGAAGAGTCTTTTTATCCATGGTAGCTATGAAAATCAAACAGGGAAATAAACAGGTCTTGGAACTGGATCATTGGATCCCTGTATCATAAAGTTTTAAACCAAAAATTTAAAAAAATCATTAAAAAAATTAACTCCATTGCTCTCATTTACAATAACTGTGAGCTGTGGCCCTGGAGTCAAAGGTTTGAATTCAAATGCCTCCTCAGACACTTACTAGTAGAGTGACCTTGAAAAAAATTACCTAATGCCTACGTCCTCAGACATTTATTGCCTCAGATCTTGGCAAAATTACTTAATTTCTACCTGCCTCAGTTTCCTTATTTGTAAAAATCTAATAACATCTACCTCCCAGGATAGTTTCTACCTCATAAAAATGAGATAATTGGAAAGTATTTTGCAAAACTTAGGATATCATATAAATGCTAGATATCATCAATCATTATTCATTAACAATTGTTATTTGATAATTGTCATCATCGTTATTCATTAGCAATTTCCTTTAGTAATTTGTAGTATTAATTTATTGAACAAAAGGGTGTTGTAGTGCTGGAAAACGTCTGAAAATTTAAAATATTGTTTATTTCATCTTTATCTTATCCTTTTACATTTCTATTTTGTGTATGTTTTATGAGGTATATAATACACTGTTATAATAGTTCATATATTAGACAAATATATAAATATGGGATGTACTTGCCCAAAATATTTTACTTTTAGATACCTGATCAAAAATGCTTGAAGAGTGGGGCAGCTAGGTGGTACAGTGGGTAGAACACCAGTCCTGAAGTCAGGAGGACCTGAGTTCAAATGTGACCTCAAACACTTAACACTTCCTAGCTGTGTGACCCTGGGCAAGTCACTTAATCCCAATTGCCTCAGCCAAAAAAAATGCTTGGAGAAAGCGGATTTCTAGTCATGAAGGGTTATCTGGAGTGGGGCTGGGGACAGAAAAATTAAGGAATAAAGTCACACAGTTAGGGTCATGGGATCCATTGAACTGGAAAGCACTGTAGCAATCATTTAATCCAATCCCTCTCATTTTACAGATGAATAAACTGAGGCTCAGAAAGACTAGGTTACTTGACTGGGTAGTAAACACAAACCTGAGTTTCAAATCCACTGTTCTTTTTCCAATATTACTTGATCATTTGAACTTATGTCCTCCAGACTTTTAAGACCGTCTCAATCTATCACTAACCCCCATCATCTCCAAGACAAAACTTTTTATAAATTGAAAATAACTAAAATACTCAGATTTAATGAATAAAAACCAGCTTGAAGAATACTTCTTATAGTTAGAATCCTTAGAGCTATTGTACTTGGGAGAACATTAATATGGTCTTCTACTAAAGACAGAAAGAGGAGGAAGCCATGGCCACCACAGGGATGGGTCGGGAGAACGGGAACAATACCCCGTCACCCGATATTCAGATATATTTTCTTGGGTCCAGCTTAATGTCAGCATCATTTTTTTTTCCAAGAGACATATCAGTTTCTGTCATCAGTGGTTTATTTCACTTTTCCCCATTATTCAGTGCCAGGGCTTGAAAAGATGAAAGAATTACCAGTAACATTACTTTTTAATTTAGTGCCCTTGAAGAAGGGCAGTAGGAGCTAGACATAATGGAGATCTCAGCAAAGATGCCAAATAGAGAACAGTTGTTAGCGCAATATCTTTCATGAATATTGGGCTCAGCAGCTGTCTTCCCCATCACTCTGTCAAGGTAATGCCCTGCCTCCCGTTGTCATCATATCGAAGAATCAAATTATTTGAATTCCAGACACATCTGCGGAACACTGAAGGGCCCCTGACAATTTTTTGTAGCTTGCTCGGAAAAGAACATCATGAGGCATTAGTCATTTATACGACTCCCAAGCTGCTGTTGTAAATTCAGCACATAGGGACGCCTCCAGGGGCTGGCTCAGTTTTGCTTCCTAATCCTGTAACTCTTCTCTCTACCAACACTCTCCCAGACATATGTGTGTACTGGAGTGCACGAGCACTCACACACACACACACACACACACACACACACACACACACACACACACTCTCCTTTTGGATCCCCAGAACTACTTCAAGCCTCTAATAGGGATGGGCTACCTCTTAGCTGCTGAATTGGAATAGTGATGGAAGCGAGGTACCCAGAATTCTCCCTGGGGGAGTATGAGGCCTGGGGCAAAACATATGCCATGTATATCCTCTACCTCCATTTCCCCCCTCCTTCCGCTCACTCATTTTTATACAGGTGAAATCTGGTTTCAATAAGCATCCAAGCAGGGATTTTTAACCTTTTTGTGTACTGGATCTCAATAACAATAGGATGAAACCTAGGTACATCTTCTAAAAAGAATACAATCTTTATGGAAATATTCATAATATTAAATTATTTTTTATTAAATTTAAATATAAATTTAACCTATTATATGAAAACAGATATTTTACATTTACATATTATCTTAAATTTTATTTTAATTTAATATATCATGTATTATTATATAACATGTTATATATTCATATGATATAATACATTATATATCTTTTAAAGAGGGGCAGTTACATAGTACAGTGGAGTCCTGGTTTTACAGTCAGGAAAACTCTGGCCTCAACATTTACTAGTTCTGTGATCCTGGACGAGTTCCTTAAGCCTGTTTGTCTCCATTTCCTTATCTGTAAAAGGAGCTGAAGAAGAAAATGGCAAACCAGCCAGCATCTTTGCTAAGAAAATCCTAAATGAGTTGGGCATGTCTGAAAAATGACTGAACAATAACTTTTTAAAAAAATTCAAAGACCCCAAATTAAGAACCCCTGATTGACGATAATCTCGAAAAAGAAAAGAAAAAAGAAACAAACAAACAAACAAAAAAATGGGACAGTCTAATGGATGTGTGTGTGTGTGTGTGTGTGTGTGTGTGTGTGTGTGTGTATGTGTGAGTGTGTGAAAAGGGAGAGAGAAAGTATTATCCAGGGTATGTGGGCTGATAATAGAACTATGGAGTCTGAGAGACTTAAGGATATTTCTTTTCTCTCACTCTCTTCTACAAAATCTTCAGCCAACAGGAGCCAGCCTTATGCTTGGACGCTTTCTCTTTATTGCTGGACAGCTCAGTCCTTTAGGACATCTTTTCTTTATAACTGACCAATTCTAGTTCTGCCCTCTGGGGCGATGGGGGGTTCAAGCAGCACAAAAATAATCCTTCTTGAACAAGTCAATTCTTCAAACACTTAGAGACAGCAATCCTGTTACTATAACAAAAAATAGGTTTCCAAGTTAAATAACTCACTTCCCTCAACTGTTCTTTCTGGGTATAGTGCTGGTCTCCAGCCTCTGGGTGCTTCCTTGTTTGTCAATGTCCTTGTCAAAGTGTGTCGCCCAAAATCAAATGCAATAGGGCAGTCGTGGTCTGATCAGCACAGATTAGAGCTGGGACTGCTCTCTCTCTCTCTCTCTTCCTCTGGAATCTAGGCTTCTGTATAGTCTTAGACTAGATGAGCTTTTTGTGTAGATGGGTAAGTGTTGGTTAATATTGAACGTATGGTCAACTAAAAATCCCAGGTATTTCTCACATGGTATTCTACTTGTAGAGCTCCATCATTCTATATTTATGTATTGGATTTATTGTATGCAATTCTGGATTCTGAGATTTGAAATTGCTGTAAAAAGCTTTCCCTACAATGTTTTAGGACAGAGGCAGCCATCCAATAAGTCCTTGGGACTATATGTCACAAAAGGCCTTGCATAAGCTTACGGTGTGAGGAGCTTTCTCAATGTTAAGAGAATTTGAAAGAAAAGAAGGGAACCAGGGATGATGGAGAGGAGGATGGCAAAAGTGACATATAGCCCAGGATAAAGAAGGAGGCTGTAAGCAGTGGAGAAGCTAGAGACTTCAATGTGTCTAGCCAGAGCAAATAGCATTCTACTTGCTGGACTAAAACTTGTTATTCAGTCTCATTCTGTGACTCTATTTGGAGTTTTCTTGGCAAGAGTGAGTTGCCATTTCCTTCTTTAGCTCATTTTACAGATAAGGAAAATGAGGCAAACAGGGTTGAGTAATTTGCCCAGGAGAACACAATTTATTAGTGTCTGAGGCCAGATTTGAACTTAGGAAGTCTTCCTGTCTCCTAATGCTCTATCTGCTTCACCACCTAGCTGCCCTGGACTAAAAGTAAAGGAGCTGATTGAGCCTTACAGCTGTCACTACAAATGTCATTGGTCCTCTTTGAGAGTGAAGGACCATCACCACCACTATCAGCAATATCTTGAACAATAGAGAAGCAAGCATTGCACAACTTGTGATTCGGGAGCCACCTGCCAGTGGCTGCTGGAGGTCTAACTCAGACCTGTAGAATGGATCTCTTCATGTGAGAGGACGACAAAGATACAAGGAGACTGAGAAGCAGTTAGGTTCTCTGACCTCTCTCCTCTTCTCTCTGCCTCCAATTTATTTCATTCCCAGTCCACAAGCAACACTACCCTGCAGCTCCTTCAAGTTTATTATTCATAGCTGTGGAGGCTCTCAGAGAATTGACTTGCCCCTTTACTTAGGCATGGTACTTAACAACTTACTTCATAGGAAGGTTGTCCTTCCTTCCTTCCTTCCTTCCTTTTCCTTCCTTCCTTCCTTCCTTCCTTCCTTCCTTCCTTCCTTCCTTCCTTCTTTCCTTTCTTCCTTCCTTCCCTCCCTCCCTTTCTCTCCCTCCTTACTTTTCTTCCTTCCTCCTTCCCTTCCTTTCTTCTCTCCCTCCATTCTTCCCTCTCCTCCTTCCTTTCCTCCCTTCCTCCCTTCTGTCCTTTCCTTCCTTTCTTTGTTCCTTCCTCTTTCCTTGCCTCCCTCCTTTCCCTTTCTCCATCCTTCTCTCTCTCCCTTCTTCCTTTCCTTTCCTCCCTTCTTTCTTTCCTCCTTCCCTTCCTTTACTCCCTCTCTACATTTCCTTCCTTCCTTCCCTTTTTTCCTCCTTCCCTTCCTCCCTCCCTCCCTCTCCCCTCCCTTCCTCTATTCCTTCCTCTCTCCCTCCCTTCCTCCTTCCTTCCTTTCTTCTTTCTTTCCTTCTTCTCTTTCCCTTTTTGAATTTGAATTCTGTCATCCAGTATAGATTACCCTCTTCCAGACTTGTCAGTTGGAAAATGTAATAACTATGTCTTCATTTGGCACAGCTACAAAAGACCCCAGAAAGAAAGTTCTCACCATCATAGTTCTTGGCATTATCAAATGGTTCAACATCAGAAATTATTTTATTAATGAAAATGCCACTAGAGAATATAAGCATATATATATACCATATGCCTTGCAGCTGCATCTTAAATAAGGGGTTTTTTTTGTTTGTTTGTTTTTGCAAGTGAAGCCTCCTATTTATATCACGAACTTAATAAAGTGCCTAGCCCCATAGTAGGTGCTTAATAAATGTTTATTGACTTGATATGTGTCCCCGAATTAAAAAGTGAATTCTTTGAGAACAGGAATTGCTTACTCTTTTATTTGTAGCTCCAGTACTTAGCCTAGTGTTGACCCATTGTAAATACTTTAATAAATGCTTTTTGTTTATTCATTGCATATTTTCATCTTTTTCTGGGTGTATGGCAGCTGCCTACCATAGCTCCTTTACACTACCTTTTGCTTCCCTAGCTAACTAGTCCAAGTGGCAGCATACATCTCCCCAAACTTGGGATCCAGATGATAGCCCTGTCTGCACTGTTGCTATCTGCCAGAGCACCTGGGATTGTGACATGGTCCATAAATAACACATTTGATGGAATGGAGAACACCTTTTTTTTCAGTGTCAAGAAAACTACTTTTCAACTGAAGACTGGAAAGTATCATTTTCTTCACCTTTGAGATAGAAATAATTCAATGGATCAGTGATCTCACTGATGTGAGTGCTTCCTCCAGTGGGGCAGCCTCCAAGGCCTTTTAAACATTATTCACAGAGCTTTAAGAAAAGAAAAAAGAACAATTGGATTTATGGTTAGGGAACCTGAGTTAGGTTTGAATTACTCCTCTTACCTTGGGACCTTAAGGCAAGTTACTTCCTTGGGTCTCAGTTTCCTCATCTGTAAAGGAATGTAAATTCTAAGGTCCCTTCCAGTTTTAAATCTTTGGTTTTATAACTCAGTCCATGCATACTTTCTAACCTTAGACTTATCTATAGTTATATTGTCATGTTGTGTGGGGGTCCAGTGCTCTCCATCCTACTCCTCTTTCGACTTCTAGCTCTGGGCACAATAATCAAATTAACACAACTATTCCTAGGTTATTGATCAATTTCTCTCTTATTCACGGACTTTCCTAACCAAAATATCCTTCTTTAACTCCCTACTCCCCTAGCGTGCTATCTTCCCCATTAGAATATAAGTTCTTATGTCCAAAGGGCTATAAAACTGTGCATATTCTTTGATCCAGCAATCTCACTATTGAGTCTGTATTCCAAAGAGATCATAAAAAAAAGGAAAAAAGGACCCAAATGTGCAAAACTGTGGCAGCCCTTTTTGTAGTGTCAAGAACCTGGAAACTGAGTAGATGCCCATCAGTTAGAAAATGGCTGCATAAAATATGGTATATGTTATAGAATATTAATGTTTTATTTTATTAAAGTTTTTTATTTTCAAAACATATGCATGGATAATTTTTCAACATTATTAACCCTTGCAAAACTTTTGTATTCCAATTTTCCCCCTAGATGGAAAGCAATCCAATGTATGTTAAACATGGTAAAAATATATGTTAAATCCAATATGCTGCATAAGAAAAATCAGCTCAAAAAGGAAAAAAAAAAATGAGAAAGAAAGTAAAACTGCAAGCAGACAACAAAAAGAGTGAAAATGATATGTTGTGGTCCTCACTCAATCCCACAGTTCTCTCTCTGGGTGCAGATGGCTCTCTTAATCACAAAACCATTGGAACTAGTCTGAATCATCTCATTGTTGAAGAGAGTCATGTCCATTAGAATTGCTCATCTGGGGCAGCTAGGTGGGGCAGTGGATAGAGCATCAGCCCTGAATTCAGGAGGACCCGAGTTCAAATCTGGTCTCAGACACTTAACACTTCCTAGCTGTGTGACCCTGGGCAAGTCACTTAACCCCAGCCTCAGGAAAAAAAAAAAAAAAAAGAATTGTTCATTTTATAATCTTGTTGCTGAGTACAATGATGTTCTGGTTCTGCTCATTTCACTTAGCATTAGTTCATGTCTCCAGGCCTCTCTAAAATCATCCTGCTGGTCATTTCTTATAAAACAATAATGGAATATTAATGTTTTATAAGAAATGATAAGCAGACTGTTTTCAGAAAAACCTGGAAAGACTAACATGAACTGATACTGAATGAAATGAACAGAACATTGTATACAGTATATACTATATAATATATACAGTGATTCAAGACGATTCAAATAGACTTAGGATGAAAAAAATTATCTGCATTCAGAGAAAGAACTATGGAAACTGAATGTGGATCAAAGCAAAATATTTTCATATTTTTTGTTCATTTGTTTTCTTTTTTGTCTGATTTTTCTTGTACAACATGACAAATATGAAAATATGTTTAAAAGAATTGCACATATTTAACCTGTATCAGAATGCTTGCTGTCTTAGGAAAGGGGGAAGTAAGGGAGAGAGGGAGAAAAATTTGAAACACAGTCTTACAAAAGTGAACGTTGAAAACTCTTTATATGTATTAAAAAAATAAAATACTATTAAAAATAAATTTTAAAAAAATAAAGCAGGAGAAGGTAATAGAAAAACAAACAAACAAACAAAAAAAAAAAAAAGGAGAAAGCTAAAATTAAAAAAAAAAAAAAAAAAAAAAAAAGATTTGAAGTTCCTTGAAAGCAGGGACTGGGTTGCTTTTACTATTTTTATCCCCAGGACTTAGAACAGTGCCTTGTACATAGTAAGCACTTAATAAATAGATTTTTCATCCATCTGTCCATTTCTTCTCATAAATCCTCCATTAAGGTCTGTGAAGATTGAGTTAGCACCCTGGATACTTTAGAATCAGCAGGAGTTAGGATAAGCAAAAGTCCTTGGTCTTTATTCTTGGTCTTTAGGGGTAGAAGTGAAGGGGATGGATCTTCACGACCTTCCTTTTCCTCCTCTAGCACCAAAGTGACTCTGGCTAGTCTTACTCCACTCCCTAGTCCCTCCTACAATTCTCTGTATATACCAAAAGATTGGACCAGCACAGAATAGTGGGAAGGGCATTTTCCAAGCATATTCTAATAGAGTATTTGTCCAATCAGTAATTAGCTTTACATGCCTGGTTGTCCGACCTCAGTGCATCAACTCAGAGTTTCAGCCCTTTACAGGGGTCCAACCAAAAAGTGTATAAAGACAAAGTTATTGTGATGACATAAGTGCCAAAGAAATTTTTAGGCTAAGGTATGTTCTCACTATTACTATAAAAGTAGTGACATTTTTTTCCCACTAATATAATTTTCTGATATCTTTATAAGACTTTATGGCACCCAATTGTCCTTTTGGTGACAGGCCATTTTGAATCTTAAGACTATGTGGTATTCTATTATTTTCAGCCCTATGGTACCACTAGAAGAACACTAGTCTTAAAAACACTAATCTTTAAAAATGGGGTTTTCTTTCAGGGAAAAAATCTGAGGTCATTAAAAGTACTGCACAATTTCACAAATTTAATCCAGGACATTCTCTTAAATCTATTTAATTCTGGTTCATGTATAGTGTATGTTAGAGAGAGGAAGAGGCAGAAAGATAGATAGATAGATAGATAGATAGATAGATAGATAGATAGATAGATAGATAGATAGATAGATAGATAGAAAGAGACAGAGAGACAAAGAGGGAGAAAGGAAGAGAGAGGGAGAGAGAGAGAGAGAGAGAGAGAGAGAGAGAGAGAGAGAGAGAGAGAGAGAGAGAGAGAGAGAGAGAGAGAGAGAGAGAGAGAGAAACTAACATTGTGGATTGTGGACTATCCATCCAATTACATATTATTTTCTGGATAATAGTGTTCTTTATCTGCTTGGTTTCCCCTCTGTGGATAGTTAGCCTGAAGTCTTTTAGCTAATTGTGTAGCTCATTTAGAAGACTGTTCGGTGTCCTGGGATTTGATGCAATTAACATGATGTCATTTGCAAACAGGAGCATCTAGGTGATTTTGCCACCTAAAGAAAGGGTTCTTAAGTTGGGATCCAAGGATAGACTTCAGGGAGTCCCTGAACCTATAAAGGGTAAGAGTCTACATCAAAACAGTAGTGATGACGAGGACTAACTAAATCTCGAGGGTCAACCGAACCTGTAGCATTTCATATGGGACTCTCCTAACAGTGAACAGAATGATGGCATGACCCTGTGTAATGGCTGCAGGGGAGGAGTGAATGTGAGAACGTTGGAGACCAGATTCTTTTTCATTCTGTCTTTGAGGATATACATAGTCCCAAGATTCCTTTCAAGATCAGCTCTGGGGAGAACAAGAAAGAGAAAGACCCTGTTGCAGATATGTAGGTGAAACTGGCTCCTCAGTATGTCCCTGATTTCCAGTGGCCTTCCTTAGAGATTTTAGGGAATTTTCCCTTGAGTGAGAACAAGATCTCTCCTTGGTTGAGTCAATTGACTCTCAGCTAAAGGCTTATTTCTTTTTGTGTATGCTTTGTTATATTCGAATCTGTATAACTTTTCCTATTTCTGTTTGTGGTTTGCTTGCATAGATTTACGCATTTTTCACTATTTGTGAGGGGTTTTTATGTAACTTGTGTTTGGTTGAAAGGGGTCTTATCAGCTGTGTAAGCTTGAGCTGTCCTCTCTACTAAAGTGGCAGAGATTAGGAAAACAATTTTTTTGTTTTGTTTGTTTTTGTCTTTAACCAATTATGTCCCTACAATAGCAATCTTTGAGGGAAGGTATGAAGACAGATATAATTCTAGGCCAGGACTCTCTCATAGACTGGAGAAAGGACTAAGTGTCCAACCGGTGCCTGTCCCTCTAGCTATTGTGCTTAATTTCCTGCCTTCTTTGGAGTTAGTCCTGATTTCAAATCATATCTCTCCATACTTAGTTCCAAACCATGCATCAATATGTCCAGACAATTCATGGGAATGTATATACCTTATAGATAATTCTTCTCTTTACTTTGTGGACTTAAAGGAAAAATTGGAATCAGGAAAGTGTTAGGTTCTTACTAAGTGCTAAGTTTTAGCTCCATTTCTTTTGTAGCAAAGAAACAATTGAGCTTAGCACCTAGAAAACCTAGAGTTGGAATTCAGAAGATCTGCATTCATATCCCACATTAAATATTGTGTGACCCTAGGCAAATCATGTAACTTCTCTGGGTCTAAATTTCCTCCTTCATAGGTTAATAGGGTTTGCCTCTCAGATCCAGATAAATTTAATCTAAATAATGAATAAGTAAATAAATAGAAAAGAAATGAAGGACCTGAACAGAGTTTTAGAAAAGTTAGATATTACAGACCTCTTGATAATATTGGGTGGCAATAGAAAGGAATATACCTATTTCTCAATTGTACATGGCACCATCATGGGAACTGACCTTGTATGAGGGCACAAAAATACACAAATAAATATAGAAAAGCAGAAATATTAAGTGCATCTTTTACTAAACATAATGTAATAAAAATTACATTAAATAAAAAATCTTTGAAGTAACAATTTAAAAGTAATTGGAAGGGGCAGCTAGGTGGCGCAGTGGATAGAGCACCAGCCCTGAATTCAAGAGGACCCAAGTTCAAATGTGGTCTCAGACACTTAACACTTCCTAGCTGTGTGACCCTGGGCAAGTCACTTAACCCCAGCCTCAAAAAAAAAAAAAAAAAAAAAAAAAAAGTAATTGGAAACTAAATAACAATCCTAAAGAATGGGTAAGTAAGAGAAGAAATCGCAGAAGAAGCAATAAATAATTTTGTTAGAGATAACGACAATAATGAGACATTTTTATAATACAATAAAAGTCCTGCATAGCAAAAATAGAGATCTCCAAATTCTTCCATCAATAAAAAAAGGAAGAATGAATACTTAAAAAAAATAGAAAATCAACCCATTTAAAACTTCTAATTAAATGTCAATAAAGAAATCTTGAAAATCAAAGAAAAAATTTTTTAAATTAAAGGCAAACCTCCCCCAAATTATTAACTTAATAAGTAAAACTAGCTGGCTTTTTAAAAGCAAGTAAATAGATGCCATTAGCTAAACAATTTCTTTTTAAAAGAGAAGAAAGGGGATTAGACTCAAGGGAATCAGAGGATTTGATCTATAAAATCCTTTCCAAGATCTAAATTTGTGATCTTGTGATCCTGTGATGATTCTAACAGTAGTCTTGCTAGTTTTGTCACCTCTTCCCACCCCAATTTAATTTGTTTTAAAACTTGAAGTAAGAATAGATTCTCCATACTCTAGCAAGAAAATGGATTCACTCTCCCAAAGTCACTCCAGCTGTAACTCCTTTTGATATTTTGAGTTACCCAAGCAGAATTAGGAGCAGTTCTTTACTGTCATTGTCCAGAGACCCCATTCCTGTGTATTCTCTTCACTATTAACCACCACTGAGTGTTACTCCAGTTTTAAATGAACAAATAAACATCAATTAATGAATACAAAATGATATTAACCCAGATAATTTAATGAAAACAGGAGTTATAAATATTTTTCCCCAGCACCTAGGTCCATATCCCACCCTATCCCAACCAAGAACCGAAAGGGAGCTCATCCACTCAGTGGATTCACTAAATTTATTTCCAACTGTGGCTTGGCAGATGGATGAATGAATTCACATCTCTACTAACTTGGCCTAGGGCAAGCTTCTCATCAACTGGGAACTGGGAAATCCTGGCATGAACTCCAGCTTCCAGATTTCAGGTGGCTTGGCTTGCTTTCCTGTCTATTCAGACAGACCTCACCAGGTCATAGCTATCTCCCCTTTCCTTCACTTACAAGTGGGAAAGAATTGATCCAACAGAAGCAGAAGCAATTGTAGGAATATGTACTCCCAGACTACATGACCCTGAGGGTAAGATAAAAATCTTGCTGACTCTTTTCCCACTGGAGGCTTGGTCTTTGCTGCCTGACATATTCAGGCAAAAATGAGTACCGTGACTTATTTGGGCCAGTGTCTTTGAATACACCCCAGCTGAACAGCAATCAACTCTTCTCCAGATGCTTAGCACAACAGAACTATATACAGAATATCTGTATCACTGGATCAAAGAATATATGGGAGGACTAGAGTGTAAGAAGACTAGAAAAATGGGAGGAGCTGGGTTATGAAGGGCTTTGAATGACAAACAGAACATTTTGTATTCGATGGTGGAGACAATAGGAAACCATTGGTGTTTATTTGAGATGGGGAGATTATTGATTAATTGATCAATTTTAGTTAATTGATAAAATTAGGAATTAGCTTATCTTACTTTATAAGATTTAGAAATTAATCAATTAATTAAGGTTAATTGAGTTCTATTAGGAATAGCAGTCAAGGGGCAGCTAGGTGGCACAGTGGGTGGAGCACCAGCCCTGAAGTCAGGAGGATCTGAGTTCAAATCTGTCCTCAGACACTTCCTGGCTGTGTGACCCTGGGCAAGTCACTTAACCCCAATTGCCTCAGCAAAAAAACAAAACAAAACAAAACAAACAAACAAAAAAAAACAGGCCCTGCTTTCAAAGAGCTTTTAGTCTAATGAGGGAGGTTACAGAACAATAAATCTGGATATACTAGATACAGACAAAATACATAAAAGATCTCCTATGATTTAATCATTTGTTCTTATAATTGAATCTTTAAATCTGTTTCCAAGAGGAAATTTTGGAACAGAAACATCAAAATAATAATGATAACAAGTAGCATTTCTCTAACACTCTGTACCAGCCATTGTTGCTAAGACCTTTGCAAATACTGTCTCATTCTGTCATTACAACAACTCTGTGTGAAGTAGGTGCTTTCTTATCCCTCTTTTATACGCAAAGAAATTTCACCAAACAGAAGTTAGGGTCACAAAACTAGTTAACATCCAAGGCCAAATTTGTGCTCATTTTCCTGACACCAGGCCTCGGTCTCAATCCATTGTGCCACCTAGCGGCCAATTCTTGGAATAATCAACCTTTTAAATGATTAGAATGGTCCTTTTTTGTCAGGAGAGTTCAAGTTCTTTAGTTTACCCAGGATTTAATAAGAGATTTAATCTTCTCTAAGATTTCCTCTTGTTTAACTTGATTTTTCAAGGAGACAGATCTTCCTCAAGTGGGTATGATATTTCCGTATTTTGGTGATTAATTCAAAGACTGCCTAACCTGAGTTTCATCGAGAAAGTCTTTGTCTTTTGTTTCATGATTACCACAAAACATAACTTGGAAGTTGCTTTAGAGAAATCTGTTTATAAAGGGGATACTGTCCCTCAGAGAAAGTTATCTGTTTATAAGGGGGACGCAGTCCCTCAGAATCTCCCCAAGCATAAATATTTGTATATTAATATTTGTTTGGCAGATTTGGGTTCAAACACATCTCATACTTCCTCCCCCCACTAAAGTAGATAGAGCACCAGGCCTGAAGTCAGGAAAACTTGAGTTCAAATTCAGCCTCAGACACTTATTAGCTGTATGATCTTAGGCAAGTCACTTTACCCTGTTTGCCTCTATTTCCCTCATCTATTAAATGAGCTGAAAAAAAAAAATGGCAAACCATTGCAGTGTCTTTGCCAAGAAAATCCCAAATGGGGTCACAAAGAATCAGATGTGATTAAAAAAAAGACTAAACAATAACAATTTTTTTTTTCTTTTCTGAGGCAATTGACTTGACTAGCCAGGAAGTGTTAAGTGTCTGAGACCAAATTTGAACTCAGGTTGTCTTGACTTCAGGGCTGGTGCTCTATCCACTATCACCTCGCTGCCCCCACAATAATAAATCTTAAATTCTTAGAATATTTACAAGACCCAAAGGAATGATGTGGGGTTTTTTTTATTATTATCTCAGAGACAAGTATGGCCAAAATTACCTTAAACCATTTTGGAGCAACTATATCAGAAGCTCTTAAGATATTTTAGCATTTTAAAATTTAAATTCCAAGAAGTTAAGTGGATTAGGGGGAAAGAACTGGAGCAATTCACAGCTCAGATTCTTTTCTGGTTGTTTGTTTTACATCAAGTTTGATTTTGATTTAAAACTAGAAAAAAGTCAAAATGCTAATTTTGGTGAATGGTAGGTTGTTAGGTTCTTACTAAGTGCTAATGAGATAATGAGATGATAGGTTCTTACTAAGTGCCAAGTCGCTACTTAACAATTCTCTTAATCTCTTTCTCTCAGAATTGTACTTAACTTCATTGTTATCTGATTCATCCTTTTCACCTAGTTTAGTTGACACCTCCCCATTTTGCTCCTTCTTTTCCTTTAGAATAACAATTTTTAAAGCTATTTGGATTAAATTGTAGGTATGAAGTGTATTTTTGGAAATTAAGTTTGGTTTGGAATTGTAGTGTTCACCTAATTGTTCTCCTACTAATTTCCACTCATCTGGATCCAATTCTTTTTCCAGAGAAAAACAAGGACATATGAGCTGCACAGTTTTTAAAAGTTCAGTAATCTCCTCCAAAATTATAATCAATCCTTGGCTTTTTATGATGCTCTCTAAACATTTTCCTTGAACAGAAGGCATTTGCCCCATTTCACTGAAACTCTACTTTAGCTCTTTAACAAAGTTTCCTTGTTACTCACGCTTCTGGGTCAGAGAGACTTTTCCACTGGAATCAGGATCTTGTCTGTCCCTGTTCGGGCGCCAGATTTGTGAAGGTCCGATCTAGCTCCTCTGAAGGGCTCAGGATAAGTCCTTGTCAGGATAAGCAAAAGGCCTTGCCCCACATTGTGGGCCCCAATTTGTAAAGTTCTGATCGTCTCTCAGTTGTAATCCTTCTCTGGGAGGAGGTTTCTTTTCTCTGTGAATTATTTTTCTCTGTCCTCTTCACTTGCGAATCCACGGATGTCTTCTTCTTGATCCAATCCAGAATTAGACAAAGATGCTTCTTTAGAGGAGATCATAAGACGCTGTGCTACAGTAGGAACAAATGCTTTTTACACCCAGACTATGATGAACATGGAAAGACAGGGTCCCTCCTGGCAAAGGACTTCTAGAGAAATTAATCCATGTTTCCAATGTGAAAAAATTGGACATTTAAGAGCTCAGTGTAGTTATGGAGATAGAGTGAAGACAGGGTGGAAGAACAAGACCCAATACCCCATGTCCAAAATGCAACAGAGGACTCCATTGGGTATCAGAGTGTAGACTAATTCTGGGAAATGGGATGAGGGGCCCAGGTCCAGGGCCCCAGGCAAAAAACACTTGGGGCATGAATGCAACTGAGGTTACACCCAAAGAGCCTTTAGAAGGTCTGGACTCTGATGTGATCTATCAGCAAAAAGGAGAAGAAGGACAGGATATAAGTGATTTTATACATGCATATCCTGTGATTGAAGATATTGACTCTGTAGGTCAAAAATGGAGAAGATATGCACCTTTAGATTTGAATAAAATTAAAGATTTGAAAAAAGGTTGTACCCTTTATGGGGCTACATCAGCTTATGTTAAAATGTTACTAGATGGTTTGTCTTATGAAGTCCTAACCCCAAATGATTGGAAATCCATAGCAAGGACAAAATTCGTTATGGCTTTTGGAGTTTCATGAATTATGTAAAATCCAAGTCAGATGCAATTTGAAAACAGGAGTTAACACACAATTCATTTTTGAGCACTTAGCTGGTGAAGGTCGGGATGGAGAGAATTGTTAAGTACCAACTTAGCACTTAGTAAGAACCTACCATCTCATTATCTCATTAGCACTTAGTAAGAACCTAATTGTAGGTGAATCTTAAATTTCTTTTGTGGAAAATGGTCATTCATGGGGTAGTTAGGTGGCTCAGTGGATAGAGCACCAGCCCTGTCTAAAGTTAGGAGGACTGGTCTCAGACATTTAACACTTCCTAGCTGTGTGACATTTCTTTGCATGTAAAATAGAGATAAGAAAGTACCTACCTCACGGGGTTGTTGTAATGACAGAATGAGACACTATTTGCAAAGATCTTAGCAACAATGGCTGGCACAGAATGTTATAGAAATGCTATTTTTTTGTTGTTATTGTTGTTATTAGTCAAAAATCTATTGGGCTATAATTTTTAAGTGGCAGAGCAGGATGAATACAGAGAGACTTGGAGAGACTTACATGAACTGATGCTGAGTGAAATGAGCAGAACCAGGAGATCGCTGTACACTTCAACAACGATACTGTATGAGGACGTATTCTGATGGACGTGGACCTCTTCAACAATGAGAAGATCTAATTCAGATCCAATTGATCAATGATGGACAGAATTGGCTACACTCAGAGAAGGAACACTGGGAAATGAGTGTAAACTGTTTGCATTTTTGTTTTTCTTCCCAGGTTATTTTTACCTTCTGAATTCAATTCTTCCTGTGCAACAAGAAATTCGGTTCTGCACACATATATTGTATTTAGGATATACTATAACACATTTAACATGTATGGGATTGCCTGTCATCTAGGGGAGGGGGGTAGAGGGAAGGAGGGGAAAATTCGAATAGAAGTGAGTATAAGGGATAATGTTGTAAAAAATTACCCATGGATTGCCTGTCATGGGGGGGAGGGAGTGGAGGGGGAGTAATTTGGAAAAATGAATACAAGGGATAATATTATAAAAAAAATTACTCATTCATATGTACTGTGGAAAAAAAATTCTAAATAAAAAAAATATTTAAAAAAATTACCCATGCATATGTACTGTCAAAAAATGTTATAATTATAAAATTAATAAAAAAAATTAAGTGGCAGGACAAAATAAAAGGGATTGTCTAGAAGCAGGGGCATCAAGCTCTCTGTCTAGGACTGCCAAAAAATAACTCCCTGACCAGATAAAAATGTAATGAGCACATGCTGAACTAACTAAATAAAAATACAACATATTACTAAAGCTTACATAGCTTACTAAAAGGTAAACTGAGGCTTGTTGGTTTAATTTAAATGAGTTCTGAATTAGTAATTCATTTGCTAATTTTTACTAGAATTTTACTAATATAATCTAATTTAAATGAAATTAAGAGTGATCTTGTGAATATTCCTAAGGGTTATTTGAATGAATGAATGAAAAGGCATTTATTAAGAACTTTTTTCCCCTATCCCTGCTTTCTGAGTTAACACGGGGATACAACTCATTTTGGGAATGTTAACTAGGAGAGGCACTTTGAGCTGATTAGGGAAGTAGATTGACACATTTTACCTAAGGACAATGGGAAACCTCATTTAATTCTGGATACTAGAATGCTGTGGACAATTTGATCTCTCCTTGAGGTGTAAAGAGGAAAATTCTGAAGTTAGAAGGAGATTAAAATGTAATTGTTAGTGTTCTAACAATAAACAAAAATACAGCATAGATAATAACATTAATTTGTGTTTGGCTAGGTCAATATGCATTTCCATATGGGTTAGATATCATCCTTGATATTCTCCCAGTTCTGAAACTAGCAGATTCTTAACCTCCAATTCCAATTCTTTGATTCAGAATCCTCTTTCTTCTGTTACTTTCCTCCTGGCATGCATCCTATTAGATCAGTCCCGATTTTTCTAGGCGCTCTGCCTTCCTATTTCTTTTTTTAAATTTAATTTTTATTGGTATCATGTGTATGTGTATGTGTTTTTAATCACATTAATTTCTCAATACACCTCTCTCAGGGAGTTATGCCTTATAACAAAGACTTTGTGACCCTGTGGACTATACTGTCCATGGAGTTTTCTTGGCAAATATACTGGAGTGGTTTGCCATTTCCTTCTCCCATGGATTAAGGTAGACAGAGAGTAAGGGACTTGCCTAACATGACATAGTGTCTGATTCTACTCAGGTCTTCTTGATCGTATTTTCTTTGACATCTAGTTCACTATTACTCTGTCCTCATAATTTTGGAGTATAATATCCCCATTGATATCTCTTCAAACACTTTGGCCTCTCAGTTCATTACCCTTTGCAATTCCTTGATTCTTACTTTTCTTTTTTGCCCCATTCTAGCCACCTGGGGTCACATTTGATAATTCACCAATACTCCCAGCTATTATAGCCCCAAGATCTTGAATGAATTAATTTCTATTATCAAAAACAACAGATCTGGAAAAAAGGAAGAAGAAAAAAAACCATTGTTTAGAACTCAAAATTTTTTTTTAAGTGTTAAATAATTTTTTTTTAATCATTGAATTCTTTTGGTTTTAGTTTTCTTGTACAACATGACAGATATGGAAATACATTTAGAAGGATTGTACATGTTTAATCTATATTAGATTGCTTGTTGTATTAGAGAACGGAAGGAGGGAGAAAAATATTTGGAACACAAAAATCTCACAAAAATCAATTTTGAAAACTATCTCTATGAGTATTGGAAAAAATAAAATACTATTGAGAAAAAAAGAAAATAACCAAAAAAAATATTGTATTTCCTAAAAAAAAAAAAAAAAAAAAAAAAAAAAAAACTGGCCAAACAAGAATACGGATGCCATATTTCAAAAAGTCATCAAAGAAAACTGTCCAGGTCTATTTAAACCAGAAAAAAAGGGGGAGGGGAGAATCACATAAAGAATTCATTTTTCACCTTCTGAAATAAGTATAGACCAAATTCCTTACCAGGGAGGCTGTTAAGAGTCCAGAAATATTAAATAGTTTCTTAGGCTAAAAGTAAATTTTCCTGCCTGGATCTTTAACTAGATTCAGAAGTATGACTTTAAATGATTCATTAAATTATCTGATTTGCATTTCATTTCCCCTTCATAAGGTGATTGAAGTATGGTCTGCTTGACAGTGGGCAAAGCATAAATCCAATCTTTCTGACCAGCACTGTCTCTGTTATTATTGGAATGTCCTATTTTTTTTTCACAACTGTCTGAAGCTTCGCCCACTAAGCTGTAATTTAGTAGTATGTGGTTGTTTTTGCATCCCTTTTGGATTAATGACGACCTTATCCAGGCCTTACATTTGCCCCATTTGGATGCGATAAGACTAATCTGCTGCAGTACTGTCTGATATATACATGGCTTTCTCCGCCAAACAGACCCCAATAGAAAATGAATTATAGTATTTTGAAACAGTATGGCTAGCCCATCTTTCGTGACCATCTGCTTTAGGTTACCATGCCATAGGATTGCCTGAGAGAATGCTCAGAAATTCCTAATTGCTTTCAGAAATAAAATTTAAGTAACCCAAGTAGTGGATAGAATGCTAGACTCGGAACAAGGAAAACCTCAGTTAAAATACCCTCTTAGACACTCAACTAACTCCATGGGCAAGTCCCCTACCTCCTCTGGGCTTTAGTTTCCTCATCTGTAAATAAGGACAATTAAGTGGCACCATAGTTCATAGAGCATTGGGCTTAGAATCAATGGGAAGACCTTAAACATTTATTAGCTGTATAACTTACTCACCTTACGGTACCCAATCAGAAAGTCAAATTATGATGTCAAACCTGTATCATGAAGAATCCACATGACTGAAAGTACTGAACAACTGAAATAACAAGTATATGTATGTGTATATAAATACAGGTGTGAGTATTTGTATGTGTATATAATATATATCTATATAGACCTGACTGACCCATAACAAAATAAGGAAATTGGACTCAATGGTCTTGCAGGTATTCTTTTTCCAGCTCAAAACCATGATCCCAGGATAATCTAAAGCTATCTAAACTACATCATGTGAGCTTTTTACCCGAGAGAAAATCACAAACAAATCATAATAAACACCATCATCAGTCTCTGTGGCCCTTTTAGGTTTTCCTCTCTTTGACGACCTGTTCTGCAGCATGGGGCAATGGACAGACCCAGCCTCAGAACTTTGAAAATCAAGGCTCAGGCCTGTCTTGTGTGACCCTCTCAGTCGAGGTCAGAGGTCTTAAAGCACTGCAGTGCCAGCCAGAATCAGAGTAAAATGTAATTGGGAAATATTTTACAAAACAATAAAAAAATGGAACCCAGATAAAGCTAATTTGTGGTTTGGGAACTCAACGTGAACCAGCAAGGATCCTTATGTTGGGTTTCGTGGCCCCTTTTCTGTTTGAAATCAGTGCTCCAGGCAGCTTTCCAAGATTTAGAACCGAAGAGCAGCCTCGTTTGAGTCTAGAGTCTACATGGAAGAGGGAGTTTCTACAAATGGGAAATCCTTATAGCAACGAAATCACTTTCCCTTCATCCTTTGCTACTTCCTCCTTCTTGGAGATCTGGGCTTCTCACAACGATGTTGTTGCAGTTCCGGGCTCAGATATTAGACTTTCACTTTAGCCTTGTGGTTTGGTTTTGTTTTTTAAGTGTGACATAAATTGAGAAAAGTGAAACTAGATTTGGTGCAGAAACGAGCGATGGGGCTGCGAATTTGCAGACAAGGGTCGGG
Organism: Sminthopsis crassicaudata; assembly: GCF_048593235.1. Classification (NCBI taxonomy): domain Eukaryota; kingdom Metazoa; phylum Chordata; class Mammalia; order Dasyuromorphia; family Dasyuridae; genus Sminthopsis; species Sminthopsis crassicaudata. Next base: position 222,895,251 of record NC_133622.1, on the reverse strand, counting down.
GCTATTTGGAGACGGGAGCAAGAATAGAAGCAGCGAGAAAAAATATCCGAGAACAGCACTAGATTGCAAGGGGACCCGCTGGCAGATAACAGAGAAATGTGGGGACGGGACTGATTGGTCTGGAGAAATCTGAGCTCAGCCTGGAAAGTTGGAGATCGGATCCAGGAGCACTCACTCATTCCACAGCCTCTACGGGCCCGGCTCTGCGCTAGAAAATTCAGAAATGAAACCCAGGCCCGGCTTCCTAAGGAAATACTACATAGAAAAGGCTGGAGAAGATGAATCGGGGATCCAAGAAGTGATGGGTCACGAGGCTTAGAATACGATAAGAGCAGCAGCAGAAGTCCAGGGTGGAAAACCTGGGCTTTCCCCAGGATTGGAAGCACCCCGCGGGCAGACTCGGCTTCGGGCCTGGTCTGCGCGCAGTAAACCCGCGGAGGCAGGCTCGGGAAAGGCCGGAAACATGGAGATAAGGGAGGGGCGGAGACTCGACGAGGTGTGAGGCTGGGAGGGGGTGGGGGAGAGGAGAATCGAGAACCCGGATTTAGACTTTGGGGAGCAGAAGGGCAGCTTGGCGTGGGGACCACGCAGCTAAACCGTCCAGCCGGCGGGAGGATGGAGCACCTGCAGGGGGCGGGAGAGGGGGAAGAAGTGGTAACCTCCCCTCTAAAATGGGCAGGGTTAGCTGCGGACGAACGGCGCGAGCTGGGCGGGGCCAGCGGCGTCTCCGACTTCTTAAGCCTGGGAGGAGAAGTCGGAGGTTGCAGTAGAGCGGAGACGAGGCGGTGTGCTCGTCTGCTCCGGCCCTGCGCTCCAGCCACAGTGCGGAGACCCCTGACTTTTACGCGCTCTCTCCTTCCTGTTCAGTTCTTTCGACCCTCGCTGAGCACTCCCGTCCCTCCTCCTCCTCCTCCCGAAGGGTGATCCCAGGGCCGCCCCGTCTCTCTTTTCTCCCTCCTCCTCCTCCTTTCGGGGGTCATCCCGGGCCGCCCCGTCTCCTTCCGTAGTCCTTCCTCCTTGCTGTGGTGAATCAGTGCGGGGTCGCCCCATCTGATCCTCCTTTCCATCCTTCCTCCTCCTCCTCCTCCCGCCTCCTCTCAATCCCGCACCTTCCCGCGGCTCCACGCGAGCATGTCCGGCTTCCCCAGAGGGCAGTACCGTGGGGCGCGCCCCCGCTCGGGGCGGTGCGCTAGTTCGCCACCGCCCCTTTGGCGTGAGGGCGTGTCCTGGGCGTGTCCTGGGCGGGGCGTGTGTCCGCAGCCGGGGCCTGGCAAGATGGCGGCGGCGGCGGCAGCTGCGCTGGGGGCGGAGGAGCCCGAGCTGTGCCTGGAGTTGCTGCCCACCGACCCCCTGCTGCTCATCTTCTCCTTCCTGGACTACCAGGACCTGGTCAGGTAAGTGAAACCCTGGGGGGGATGTCGAAGCGGGGAGGGGGGAGGGCCCGGGGCGCAGCCCGCCCCTCCCCCCGCGGGAGCTGCCGCGGCCCAGGCCTCCGAGGAGCACCGTCCCCCCGTGATCGCGGAGTCCGGGTGGGGGGCCCGCCGCGGCCCAGGCGAGGAGGAGGCTGGGCCCGGCAGCCCCCCGGGCCCGGCCTGCGGCAGCCGTGGCCCAGCAGACAGCGGGCCGCGGCGGTCTTGCAGGCGAGACAGTCCGACGCCCCCATTCTGCAGATGAGGACACTGAGGCCCCGACAGTCGGGGCCTCTCAAGGTCATGGCGCTCGGCCCCACAGCCCCCAGCCCCGGGGTCCTGCCGCAGGCCAACGTGCGCAGCATCCCCCGAGGCAACGATCGTTGGTCGTTTTCAGTCGCGTCTCCCGGGGCGGCCCATCCCCTCCTTACGGTCCCCAGGAGCCCCAGCAGCCCCCCACTAGTCAGGCCCCCGGGGCCAGCCCTGCAGAGGCTCCATCCACGCAGAGGCTCCATTCACGCGCCCCTCCACTCTCCCCACCCCCACTGGCTCCGGCTGGAAATCCTGCGTCTCTAGCTTGGCCTTCGGCCCGCCGCCCTGCTCCGCATCTCCCCGGACCCCGAGAGGTCTCGTTTAACGCAGTTAGCCTATGACCTTGGTCCTGCGGGGCTGCCGCAGGCTGAGCTGGGAACGCGCACCCTGGAGAGCTCCCTGCCGGGCCAGACACCTCCCCTCCCCCGGGGCCTCCTGGAAAAACGGGTCGTTTTCTCCCGGACTGCCAGCCACTCCCGGTCCAGCCCCTTCCCCTCGGGCCTCAGTTTCCTTATCTGCAGAATGGTTGCCCGTCTCTCCCCACTGTTGGTCAGCCACCCCGCGCTCCCTTCCTGCTTGCGGGGAAAGAAAGCCCCCTGCAGAGCGGTCTGCCACAGCCCAGGTCGGTTGCTTTAGCAGCCCTAGACCAAGGCCACTGTTAGGGATCCGTGCTGAACTGGGTTTGATCCTGTTGCTAAAAACTAAAGCGGGGTGAAGAACAAAAGGCTTCTAGGAGGGGGAGGGGGGGGTGAAGCATGGGCAGCGCCTTGTCTGGGAGAGGCAGTCCTCCTAATCTAGACTGGGGTCAGGGAAATTTCTCCTGGACTTGGTCTCTGCTGCTGATGGAAGCAGGAACATTTCGGGCTGGTACCTGGCATCTCTTACTTGTCCAGGATGGCCCCCGCCAGTTCCCTCCCTCTCCCGGTACCTTGTATCTTTTTGTGTCTATGTGAGTGTGAGCTTCTTGAAGGCAAGGCCTCTATTTACTCTGATTCTGATAGGATTTAGAATTGGAGATTACCATAGAGGGCCTCCAGTCTGGTGATAGGCCAAAGAGGTTGAATTACCTGCTCCTTGGGGGAGCCCTGACCAGAGCTTAGATTTATCTCGCTCCAAAATCGATTGTTATTGTCTGGGACAATTACATACAAAAGAAATGCTCAGAAATGAAATGAAGCTGCATGTTACTTTTGTTGTGCCCCTCCTACCCGGGACCACAAGCTTATGGCTGCAGCCTTCCTCAGTCTCAGAATTGTGGGAGCACCGTTTTCCAGACTCCTGTTTTGTTTTTTGTCAGAGAGCTTTGAGGTCTGTAGTTGGAGCTCCGTGATGGTGACAATGATAAGAAACGTTACAATCTTTGGTGCATTTAAGCAACATTGATTGACACTTGTGGATGGATTTCCATGAAGACTGATGAACTTGGCTCTGTGGCTGGAATCTATTAGAGTAATTGCCACAATCAAAGTGGGGTTTTGGCCCACATCTTATTTTTTTTTTTTTAAATTTAAGGTGAAATTAGACCGGGATGGACATAAACACACACACACACACACACACACACACACTGTACCAAAACAGGCTGTGGTCCTTGACCAGCAGAACCTAGCAGAGAACTGCACAAAAATGCTTAACCTTGGCCTTAACTGTGTTCTTTTACATAAAATTGAGATTCTCTCCATCACAAATGGAGGGGAATTTCTTACTAGCATAAGAGTATGTTTGTAGACCTGTCATGATTTAAATTTCACTTCAGTTTATGAATAGATGGGGCTCATTTAACACTGTACAGGTAATTCTGCTAGCAAACACAGCTTTTTTTTTTTTTTTTTAACTCTTTTCAAGTTTCACACAACTAATCACAATACTGATTTATGTTGCAGCTGTAGCTGTGTCAGCCGAAGATTAAACCAGCTATCAAACCATGATCCTCTCTGGAGAAGACACTGCAAAAAATACTGGCTTTTATCTGAGTAAGTATGTGGGGAAGAGACATAGGAATCACATGATAAAAAGACAAGCAAAAAACCTCAGCCAATTTACAGCTGGTGGAGAGGCCATTATAATATCCTCTTGGCACTGCCTGTTTTGCCCACCTGTAGTCATAGGGTCTTAGATTGAGAACTAGGAAGAAAGGGTCGTAAGAGGCCACCAAAGGCCAAACGTCAGGGGGAGGAAATAGACTGAGGGGCAGATTCAGTGGTGCCAGGAGCCTAGTAAAGATCTTGAGTCAGGACTTAGAGAAACCAGGCTTCTTTCTGGTGGCAACTGCCTACCAGCTCTCCATGACATACATTTGATTACAGCTGGTGTCTGTTCTACTTAATAAGACAGAGAAAAACCTATCCCTAGGAAACACTCTTCATATTAAATGTTTGTAGTTTTAAAAGATGATTTAAGAGGCTCAGGCATTACAGTTCCCTTGTAATTTCCTCAGTGAGGAATTTATTTACCATAGGTCCAAAGGTTGATGCAAAAAAAAATTTAAGCCACATTACCCATCATTGATGACGTTTTGCATGTTTCTGGAATTTTATCTCCCACATTCTTTCCCCTGATTGTGCGGGTAAAAATGTACAAGCATTTGGAACCATTTGTTTTTAGCCTAATGTATTACTATGTTTTAATTTAATATTTAATCTGTGACATGTTCCAATTAAAAAAACAACCCCGTCTGAGCCTAAATAAAATGTCCAGGTAGCTGGTAGTGGGTGCACTCGTGATATTTCACAGGATTCTCAAATGCTTATTCTTGGTCTGTTTAGGGCAGAAAAAACGCAGAAGAACAAAAGTTGGAAAACTCTCTTCAAAGACACTTATATTGATCTGGGAAGATATATTCAACATTATGCTACTCTAAAGAAAGCCTGGGATGACCTGGAAAGATACTTGGGACAGAGGTGCCCAAGGATGATCGGATCTCTGAAAGGTATTGTGAATGTTTCTGTACATTTTTTTTTTTTTCATTATTGAAGAGGCTAACCCTTTGAGTTTTATGTTTATTTGTCTCCTTTTATAACAATCTTTCCTTATTCTTATGGAATGTATCATTCCATCTCCATAGTCCACCACCTTGTCAAAGACTATAGAGTGGTGACCTTTCCTGAGGCTTTCATTTCAATGTTCTTGTTTATACAGTTATAGTTCTATACACTATTGTCCAGGTTCTGCTTTCTTGACTGTGCTGCTTTCATACAAGTCTCCTCTTTTATCGATTCTTATAGTCAACAATATCCCATTATATTCACATAGCACATTGTACAGGGGGTCTCAATTTGCTTCCAGCTCTTTGCTCTCCCTTCTTTTCCCCTCCCAGAGTTCTGCTATGAATATTTTGGTGGCTTTGGAACCTTTTGGGGTTTCTTTCGAAACCTTTTTGGGAGGTGTGCCCAGTGGTCAGATCCACTAAAGGTTAACTTGAGGAATTATGTTTGACCTTCAGCTTTGACTTGGAGTCAGTAAATGGAAAGCTGATAGTTCTATGAGAAGGACAGGCTCTCCATTCTAATGCTAACCTTGGCATTTTGGCATGACAAGGCTGGTTTTGGGGGTAGAATAAGCAATAATTGTCTTGCACCAGGAGAATAGAAAATGGAAGTATGTGTTAAAATAATAGTATCCTGAAAGGTAGAAAATTGTATTTCCTTGTACAGATGAGGAAAGTTTGTGTGATAGGGCCAGATCTTCCAAGTCCAAATTCAGTGGAATTTATGTAAAAACCTCTCTCCTTTTTAGGTTATATAAATAACAAGATTTTGAGAAGTCAGCCATTATATATTTTGTGTATACGTACATATTATTATTATTATCATCCTCTTATTATAAGAACTAACATTTGTATATGGATTCTAGGCTTCCAGAAGTGCCTAGCTTAATCCCTATTTCCACCCTCACTGCAACCCCCATTTTTGTGGATGAGGGAACTTGAGCAGGTAAATAAGTACCTGAGAAAGTGTTCATATTCAGATTTTCCTTGTGCTTAGGCCCAGTGAGCCATTTTGCTTTTGTCTTCTACTGCTCTTTAAATGATGTCCAAAGTCATTCATGCTTCATAACATTGTTTCAAATGCTTCTCATTCTTCAGAGCAGGTGACACATTATCTAGTGGCTTGAGAACATTTTATTCTCATAGAATACAAGGCTTAGTGGCCAAACCTGGTGGTTCTCTTGATAAATGATTTTGAATTGGGTGAAAGGACATTGGACATAAAATATATCCTCTCAACTTTTAAAAATAACCCCTGTAGAACCTTTTGAGGTAACTAGATGGTACAGGGAATAAAGCACTTGGAAGTTAGGAAGACTCATCTTCACAAGTTCAAATATAGCCTCAGACACTAGCTGTGTGACTTTAGACAATTCACTTCACCCTGTTTGCCTCAGTTTCCTTATCTGTAAAATGAGATGAAAAGGAAATGACAGACCATCCCAGTATCTTTACAAAGAAAATCCCAATTGGAATCAGAGTCAGATAGGATTGAAGTTGTTCGACAACCACAAAGAATTTAGCAAAAGTAAGGGATGGCATGTGGGTGCTATACCATTTTCCTGTCTGTCACAGGCTTCCAGTGCATTGTCAGATCTTCTGGAGAATTTATGGGCAAGAAGGTGAGAAAGTGTGGAGGGCTGGTCCATCTATGCCATGGATGAGTTATCAGAACCATCAAATTATTAAGACAAATTTAGGGCTATCAGAACCATCAAATTATTAAGACACATTTAGGGCATTTTAAACAGGAGAGGCTCAACTTTAATCTTTCCCTGCTTTGGAAGAATTAAAAAAGGCAAGCCTATGGACTTGGCCTCTAGTTTCTCCTATAGAACCCTCCTCCTCAACCCTCCCCCCAGCCCAGTTTGGTAGAAGAGATTTTATCATAAACCTATGTTGCCCCCAATAGATAGTGACTGAATCTAGCAAGATCTAATAACCTAGTGCAGGCAATGGCCTAAAAGGTGGGTGCCATGACACTGCCTTAGATCTGTGAGATTAGGAAGCTGGTGGATTCTGGTAGATTTCCTTTCTTAATGCAGAAGCTCTTTTCTTTAGTTTTTACACACTTAACTTTTAAAGCATCTAAAATACTTGGAATCCTTAGCAGCATTTTAATTAGGGAACTTTAAACAGAATTTCTTCCTTAAAAGTCATCTCCTTTACTAACCTTTCGAATTATTTCACTTGCTGTTTCATAAGATACTACCTGACAAATTTAACTTTGAACTACATTAGGTGGATAAAACATACAAAATAACCATACCATTGCTCCTTATCTGCCAAAGAATTTAGACATACAAATTTAGTTTGGTGGGTTTTTAGATTTTTCAGTTTTTCCTGATGAAAGTTTGTGGTTAGGTGAGGTGATTTTTCTATTCTCCTGAATATCATAAACAATTCCATCAAAAGGCTTTGGAAATTTGTTTTGGTTTTCTAAAGCTGAGCTCCTGATCCCTCTCTTCCCTTCATTGGAATCAGATTCATTTGTGTCACTGTTCTCCTCTGGTAATAAACAGGTCATTTGAGAACATTTTATTCTCATAGAATATAAGGCTTAGTGGCCAAACCTGGTGGTTCTCTTGATAAATGATTTTGAATTGGGGACATTGGGGGCTATATAATAATCATATGAAATTTGGGATCCTAGAACAAAGGGAAAATCATTCAGAAAAGCTTTCCTATTCAGGGCCCATGAACAGCATATTGACTATTAGAAACAGCCTAAGGCAGGGTATGTTGGAAGAGAACTGGGTATCCTAGAAGTGATGGAAAAATCCTTATCTCAAGATCCCTCGGAATTCCTCTGACCAAGAGCACTGGCAGTCTCCTCTCCCATTTTCAGGACCGGCATTTCTCAGTGTTCCAAGGTTTTGTAGTGGAAAGAACACCAAGCATTATAAGAGCTGGATTTGAGTCTCAGCCCCAGCACGCAATAGTAATAATAATAGCTAGGTAGGAATCGTCCATCTTTTTTTAAGAATGATAATATGATTCCAGATCTTGGGTCCTTTAATAACAATAATCTTATGATATAATATAATAATGATAAACATGATAATGTTTGGGGTTTTCTTAGCAGAGACTAGTGGTTTGCCATTTCCTTTTCCAGCTCATTTTACAGATGAGGAAACTGAGACAAAGAGGGTTAAATGATAAACAAGCTAGTAGGTATCTGAGGCCATATTTGAACCCATGAAAAAAAAATTTTGTGTCTCTAAACCCAGCTACTATGTCAGCACTGTGTTAACAAATGCTTGACATTTATCTCATTTGATCCCTCACAACAACCTGGAGAAGTACTTGCTATTGTCCCCATTTTACAAATGAGAAAACTGATTAAATGTTAAAAAGACTTGGCCAATGTCATACAACCAATGAGTGTTCTTGAGGTAAAATTAACTCTGCTCTGACTCCAGACTCCCCAGTTTCACTAGTATTAGATACATGACCATGAACAAATCATTGAACTTTCTAACAGTTACCTGACTCTGCCTGTGTTATTCAATCTCCCCCACTCCAAAAAAAGGGAAAGACTTGAATTGTTGGTCATCTGACTGAAGAGTCAATCATGAAACAATGTGTGAAGCATATGGATGGATTTTTAACCTTCTAAGCCAATAAGATGAGAAACTAGGGCCCAAAATGGGGAAGTAGCCCCTCTGAAGTATTTACTTTTAGGGGGAAACTATCCCATTATTTTACTACCAGATTCTAGGCACAGTAGAAACACAATATCCTATCTCTAGTCTGAGGTCTGCTTCTTATCCTGAGGTAGAAAATCTTGTTCAAATCCATTCTTGGATACTTATTTTCTTAGCTGCTTGACATGGGGATAGTAGCTCCCCTAGATCCCGGGGTGGTTGAGATCGAATGCTGTATGTAAATAGCCATGTGGAAGCGCTATTATTAAATATACTGACCTCTCTTGCTGAGGGGTTCCTTCCTCAAAAGAAAGATCCTGTCTTTTGTCCTGGCTCCTTCCCTAGGCCTGTTTGGGAAACTGGAGGAAATTCCAGGCTGGGCTCTTTGGGGAAAAAAACTTGAGTTGAACTTAGTTGGGATTTTAGAAATGCTAAACACTTGTATACTTGGAGTGAGTTGATTTACTCAATGAAACTAATCTTGTCTAGACTTTGGTAAACAAAAGGGACCCCTCCCTTCCTGAAAGGAACACAAACTCACTCCCACTCAATGGTTCTTCCTCCTTTGGGATACTAATACAATGCTTTTTTTCATTCTAGGGCTGCATTCATTTGGGCTGTACTTTGGCCTAGTATTAATTCTTAATTTTTATTACCCTATGCTGCATGCTTCCAGACAAATTTTCAGCATAATTACAAAGGTGTTGATAAACAAGCAACAATGAGTTTGCAAACAAAACTCCATTTTAGAGTGAATTCTTCCAAAATGTTAGTAAGGGGAGAGCTATGTTAGGAAGAAATTTAAAAGCTGATGTAATGCGTTGAAAGATTATTTCTAAGTAAAAAAATGATTACTGATAATGTTAGATTTGTAACAAAAGTCATACATAAAAATATGTAGGCCTCTTTTCCAGGGATAGAATGATCTCCTTGGCTAGCTCCTTCTCTAGATCACTCTCTAAATGAAGCTGTTTCTGAGGGTTTGTTCCTTTTTTCTCTGTATATCCTGCTTCACTTGGAGATCATCAGCTCCCATGGATTTCATTACCATCTCTAAGCTGATGACTCAGATCTCCTGAGGCTGAGCCAGTCTGTCTGCACACTTCCCATCCCACTTCCCCAGCCACCTTTCAGACATCTTTACAGCCAGCTAGATGTCTAATAGACATCTTGATCTCACTGTGTCCAAAACAGAATTCATTTTCTCTTAAATCCTTCCTAATTTTTACCTTTCCCATTGCTATAGAGGGCACCTCCATCTTCTCAGCCCCTCGGGCTCACAGCTTAGTTGCCATCCTGAAATCCTCAATATCTCTCACCTTCCCATATCCAACCTATTGCCAACACTGTCTTTTTCACCTTGGAAATATCTCTAGCAGTTAAGCACTGGTCCTTAGTAAATGTTTGTTGATTGATAAATAGTTAAGAGGACCAGTGCTGCAGTTAAGAAGACTTGGATTTAGGTCTTGTCCATGATCCATGTTTGCATGATGGGCAAGCACTTTAAGCAATTTTGGGAGATAATTTATGGGCATGGACAAGGTGAGAAGATTGGAACTGGTGAAAGAAGGAAGTTATGATGGATGAGTTATCTGAGACATCAAAATGCTGGTGCAAGAAGATTTATTTATTTATTGGGTCAATCTACCTTCTGTTATCTTAAATTTTAACTAAAGCCAAAAGATGGCAACCACTGAGGAGTGCTGATGAGAAGATATTGAGTTGGTGACTTTCTGCCAGCCAGCCATCACTAGTTGGTCAAAGCAAGTGGGCTGGTCACAATTTTTCTGAATTTTGAAATTAGAATTTTATATATTGATATATCTATAAAGAATAACATAGAAGCTATGTCTGTATTGAGACACTATAGTCTCAACCTTGTTTTTAATGGGTGGCATAGTGGGTAGAGTACCCAGCCTACAGTCAGGGAGACCTGAATTCAAATCCAGGCTTGGACACATACCAGTTATGTCACCTTGGGCAAGTCACTGCCTATGTTTCTTCATCAGTAAAATGATAAGTAAAAAACTTAACTTCCTAAGTAAAGTACTTAGTATAGTTCCTGGCACTTAGAACTATGTAAATGTTAACTATCATCATATCTTCTTCCCCACCCCATCCCCAGGGCCTGGCTACCAATATTATGCTTTTTCCTTGTCTATTCTGGGTTTTCTTTGTGTTTTTTTTTTTTTTGTTTTTGTATTTTTCCATTTAATGTTTTCTCTTCTCTAGCTTCTTATCCCACCCAGCTATTCAGCCTCTGGGAATAAAGCTTAATCTAACTTGTGTTATTAAGATGGGAATGGGGAGGGGAGAGATTTTTATATTCTAGATAAACCTCCACTTTTTTCCTAGTTCACCCTTTGAAGTACTTCCTGTAATGTCCTCATTGACTTACTATGTAAGATATCCACACAAGTTGCCTTGGTCTCTATATCACATTGAGAAATCTTAATGGAGACTTTTGGATAAAAACCATTTGAAGTTTCTGAACAGTGTGTTATGTTTTTAATAAGAATTTACTCAGAAGGAAGAGTATATTAAATGAAGGAAAATGATCTTCCACAATTTCTGTTATAATTTATAAATTATTTTTTAAGGCTTTCAGATGAACTTGACAAAGGATTGGATTTATGTCATTGAACACTTTGAGAAGCAACACCTAGAAGTCAGTGACTCAGAGATCCCTGGGTTCAAGTGGAATCCTGGGGTATCAAATTTCTAAACCTCTCAGTACCTCAGAATATTAAAATATATGTAAAATGCTTAGCTTGGTTTTTGGAGCATAGTAGGTCCTTTATAAATGCTGTCTCCTTTTCCTTCCCCTCTCTCAGACCATAAATAGAAGACTAGTTAGATGACTTACATTATTGGTTAGAGGGAAAACAATACTTAGGAGAAAAAAAATGTAAACATGGATAAATTGTGTCCATGTTTACATGATTTTATCTAATATTCAGTGAGATCAGTCCACAAACAATTACTAAACACCTACTGTGTGCCCAGCATTGTGCTTGCTAGACACCATGAGTACAAAAACAAAAATGAAGTTCTTGCTCTCAGAGAGCTTACATTTCATTAAGAGAGATTATCTGTATACATAATTATATACAGAACAAATGAAGAATACTAGGGAGTTGGGAGGGAGGTTTGAAGCAGGTGGAGCTTAGCAGGAAAGGCCTCCCTTTTACAGACTTGAACAGACTCTTTCTCATTTAGGTAGAACTTAAGTTGCATTATAAATCCATATTAGTTCTGCATAAGATTTGTCTCCCTTGCAGTGACAGGCCAGGATCATCTAGGGAGTCATTTGTGCCCTTCCTCTGGCTTTCTGGCATTGTATTGATCTTCTAAAATCCCTTTTCTTATCTTTACAGACAGTGTGGAGGAGCGTGAGCTCGATGCTGTGGAGGCACAGATTGGATGCAAGCTTCCCAATGACTATCGATGCTCCTTCAGGATCCACAATGGGCAGAAGCTGGTGGTTCCCGGGTAAGATTTTCTCTTTGTACCTGGACCTTTCCCCTATAATTCCTCTTATTGTTTGAAAGATGCTAGAACTAGAATGATCACAAGGGAAGCTTCCTGCAGATATAATTTACATTCCCCACTTCCCTCTATCTTATAGGCCTTTTCTGCTCTTTCTGTAAGTCTTTGTGGGCATGAGGCTCCATGGAGAGGCTACTCTCTGAAACATTAGCCATAAAAGTCCAATGATTAGAGTTTGGATGGATCTCTGGTGAGGGCTGGGAAAGAAGCTGAAGGCAGGTCATTTATTCATGTCCTTGGCTACCTCTTTATCACATCAGTGAAGGAGATAATGTAGTGTATTTATAAAGAACTATTTTCCTGTTAAACTAGAACCTCTTAGAAAGGCTATTTTTATATCCTTCCCTTTTGGAGAAAGCCTCCAGGCTGTTTAAACTTAGATGTTCCCATTCCATTCTTCCACCTGTAGCTTTATCTTTGGAATCTTGCATCAGTCCCTAATCCTATTCCCAAACCTGACAAGGTACTCATAGTAGCACTAATTCAGTGCTCATTGAATTGAATTGAAGAGGGGAGTCTCCAGCTCCCTCTTTCCAGTCCAGCTTCCCACAGTTAGCCCAAGAAACTCTGGAGAATTCCAGTTGTGCAGAAAGTTCTGGCAGGGTCACTCTCAGACCTCCTGGATTACCTTCCATCAACTTTCCCTCACTCATTTCATGGGAGATAAAGGGTTAAGGAATCATCACTTTGGGTCAACAGGTGGATCTGCATTTCAAACTCAAAACTATGGAAAGTCTTTGCTGTGAGCACAAACTTGAGCTCATGTATCTGTCAATTGTTTGTGGCCATAGATTAGAAGATTAGGAAATTCATGCTCAGAATTCTAAAAGATTGATTCCTTTGTGAGCTGGGATCTTATGTTTTTGTTTTCTATTATGAAGACCCTCTGTCAGGTTTGAGAGAAATTGGGTTGAGTTTAATGGATATGGAAGAGGTAAGATTTATGAAATTTAAAGGGCTTCTTCACTTAGTGAATGTTTAAGAAATGTTTATTAAGAAATGTTTATTAAATCAATGTATTTTAATGAAGACAGAAGATTTAATATGAAAGTAGAAAAAGTGCTCTAACCTGTAATTTCAGTTCCCAAAAGCATACTCTACAGTTTACTTAATCTTTTTTTTTTTTTTTTTTGGGGGGGAGGCTGGGGTTAAGTGACTTGTCCAGGGTCACACAGCTAGGAAGTGTTAAGTGTCTGAGACCAGATTTGAACTCAGGTCCTCCTGAATTCAAGGCTAGTGCTCTATCCACTGCACCACCTAGCTTCCCCCCAGTTTACTTAATCTTTTATTTTAACTTTGAAATTTTCATTTACATGAAACCAAGTTAATGAGTTTCTTTTGATATAGATAAATAAGTTTCGAATTTGCTATGATCTCTGAGATAATCTTTCTCCTTTCTGTGGGGAGTACAAGGTGATGGTACTGTATGGGTCAGGAACTGCCTCCATGGGCAGGATCAGTTGGCTGGGCTTTAGGAAGATTGAACTGACCCACTTCCAGATTTCAGAGGTCCGAAAAGAGGCATTCTGACCTAGAACAATTTCCACAGGTCATCCAGGAAAGGGGACCTGGAGGCCAACATAGGAGCACTTTTTGTGCCTGTGTCCAAACGAAAAATCCTACTTAAAGATTTCAGGTAGACTCAAATCCTGTGAAAGCACTTGGATCATCATCGCTGAGCAAACTAGATTCCATATAGTATGTACTTTATGGGATTAAAAATTTTACTTCATGTAATTCAGATTTTTTAGTATTCTAACTGCTTCATGGATATTAGACATCACCACGCTGGTCATTTTGTAGCATCGCTGCACATTGGGTAACTCGAGGCTGCTTAGAGATGTTATTAACTTTCATAAGGGACCTGCAGATGATAACCTGGAAGCCTTTTATTTTTCGATCCTGAAGGTTGATGGGAAGCATGGCGCTCTCCAATCATTACCGCTCTGAGGACTTGCTGGACATTGACACAGCTGCTGGAGGATTCCAGCAGAGACAGGGTCTGAAGCAGTGTCTTCCTCTCACTTTTTGCATACACACTGGGTTGAGTCAATACATGGCATTGGAAAGCGTAGAAGGCCGCAACAAGTACGAGATCTTCTATCAGTGTCCAGTAAGTAATACTTGGTATGTCTTGGCTTGGAGTCAGGTGCAATGTGGAGGTTCCAAGGCTGGGTCAAAGGGAGGTTTGAGAAAAGCTTTTAAGACCAGAGCAGGAGAAAATGAAGATTTTTAGTAACATCCCTTATATTTTGAAGAATCTGTAGAAATTTTTTGTTGAAATAATTGTGTCTCATTGATTGTTTTAGAGAAACAATTGTTGACTTTCTTTTGAATAAGTAATTGAGTTGTTTTAAAATTGAATGTTTCAGGAGGGTTTTTTAAAAATCCTTTTTAAAAAAATATCTATACAATATCTTAGGAGTAACAATTCCAATCCCTTGTAACAAAAACATTTTCCCATACTTTGATTACTACTCTTAGTGTTTCACATTTCTAATTAAATTACCCAAAGATTTTTTTTCCCCCTTCAAATGTCTCCATTAGGTCTTAGTAGAATCCTTCATTAATAATTATACATGTGCTTTTAACTCTAAAACCATATTTATTATTTTAAAAAACTCATATGAAAAAATGAGAGGCAGTATGGCTTAGTGCCTCCAGGTGGAGCCCCTGCCCCATACTGGCTGGTATGACTCAACAAGCCACAATCTTTCACCTGCTTCAGACAGCTCAAAGACTAGATTTTGCAGGCAGGTATTCCTATATTGGAAGAAAGGATTTCCTGAAGAATTTCTCACCAGGGCCCATCAGAAAAGAGAAAATGTACCCTGGCCTTCTGGAACATGTGTACCCATAAAACTTTAGGATATTTAAAAGAACCATGGGTTTTTAATGGTAATACCCACATTCAGAGTATGTTTTTGTAAAACCTTAAAATACTCTGACAGAAGCTCTTGTTTAAATGGTTTTCCATTTTTTCCTCAGTGTTTTCATCTTACCTTTTTTCCACTTTCACAACACCTCTGAAATAAGAACTAGATGTCTCTTTTGACAGTTGGGGAAATTGAGGCCCTGAAAGAAGAGATTTGCTCAAAGTCCTAAGGAATTAGTGTCATAGCTGGGACTTGACTCATTGGTCTCTTGCTCTTCAACTCAGGGTCTTTTCTCTTCTTTTTAAGTTTTTAGTTAATTTTTATTTAAAAAAAAAAAAAAAAGTACGCCCACAGCATAGGATCCTTGGCCTAACATAGCTCACGAAAACAGGACATTCATTGAAAGCTATATCTCTGGCTTGTTAGTTTTTGAATGAGGTGGGGGGGGTGGCTTTTGGGGATGGGGAGAGGAGTGGGAGGTTCAGGAAGTTCAGGAAGGGTTGGGTAGCACTTGGTTCCAGGGAAGAATAGATCTAGGTAAATCTTTTTGAAATGCAGTAAAATGTGATATCATCAAAAACAATGTACCTTTTCTAATCTAGGACCAAATGGCTCGGAATCCATCAGCAATTGACATGTTTATCACAGGTAGGGGGGGAAATATGTCTCTGTGTGTGTGTACATGGGGTGTATTTATATGGATGGATGGATAGATGGAAGTAGCTCCACTCCACACCCAAAAAAGAATGAGAAAAGAACTATTCTTGCTTAGTTCCTTTTGAAATGTTACTTGATTCATAGTACAGAGCTCTGTTTTGGCTGGTTTCGGAGAGTACCTTGCTTAGTTTGTGGAGCTGCAGTCTGCTGATGGGAGTCTGCCACAGAACGTGTCTCAGTAACAGTAAAGATAGAATTATGCCCTACTGTGTTTTTTCTGTTTGCCACATTATGTTTTTCTTGCCTCCCTTCTTTTTGGACTTGGATGACAACAGGTGCTGCGAGCAGAGGACTGTCTGTGTCCATCACCAGAGTGGCAAATATCATTATGTGCCCAGCCTAGCTGGGCCCTGAAAGGAGGAGATAGAATAAATGAGCTCACTTCTCTGGTTGTCTGTTCTCTTCTCCTTTAGCTGATGTCAGCAGAAGGGAAGTCTCTATTCTCTGGGCTGCCTTTTAAGGTGTACTGCCAGTACCCATTTTAAAAAATTAAAGTGAAAGGATATTGCATCTTGCATTGTTAAATGGAATGTTTACTCATCTTTCCAGGTTGGAGGGGAGTTACTTGAGGGCAAAGGCTGTCTGAGCACAGTGCCAGACACACACAGTAGGTGCATAATAAATGTTTAATGAAAGACAAGGAAGTTGGGGTCCAGGCCCCTAGCTTGCCTCTCAAGAGGGGCTTTGGGTTCTAAATTTCACATCCTCTAAGGATTGGGAAATATAACCTTTGCTGCTCTGAGAAGGACTCCTTTTCCAAGTAGATATAGGGTTTACCTCTCGTGCTGATTCATCTCAGAAATGAAAGGCTGACTCTATAAGCACACTGTGCCGCAAGCAGCCTTTCAGATTAGGCTGCTGCTGTTGCCTTAGAAACGTAGCTGCAGCTGTCCTTGGAAGAGCTAGAAAGGGGTCAGTGGCAGAAGCTCCTATGGCAAGAGAAGGGAGAAAAGAAAATCTAAGCAGGGGCTGCCCGAGGGGAAGTCCTCAGTCCTGTCAGGTGTGGTTCAGTCTCCCTCCTTCATCCCTCTTTTTATGCCTTAATCTCATGATAAAGTGATACCCCAAAGATTTACCCTGAGCCAGCATTATCCTATTTTCTCTTTGCTACTGATCTATGCACAGACATAAGCTATGTTGGTAAGACCTTAATGTTTCCTATTTCTTTTTTTTTTTTTTTTTCATATAGGTGCTTCTTATTCGGAATGGTTTACCTCTTACGTGCATAATGTTGTAACAGGAGGCTACCCTATCATCCGAGATCAGATTTTCAGGTATCTTCATATTCTAAGGTGACATCTTCAAATACTACCTGCTTTCCTGAAGATGTGCCCCTCATTTGATAGGAATTTCACCTAAATGACACAGACACCAGTAGCCAGTCTTTCAAGTAGTTGGGACAATAGGATATATATTATATAACTCTGATTTTTACTAAGTTCTTCTCGTTTATCCTGACACATCCTCATGTGAGCCCAGGTCTCCTGCCTTCTCTCCCCTGTATGTTGCTCTGTTTCTCCGCAATATTATTGTTGTCCTTAAATGAGTGGCTAAGGAGCAATGTGGGTGGGATGTTGGGATGAGAAAGGTCTCCCTCTGACATCCTGGCTTTGTGACCTCAAAGAAGACCATGATATGCAAGTGAATTGGATTTCAGTGAGGGAGATAGAAAGATTATTTTTTCTTCATTCATACTTATTTCTCATTTCAAAATTCTTTATATGGGTGGGGCTGGAGAAATGAACTAGTAACTTTCTCTTCAGAAAAAAGAATCCCAGTTTGTATATCAGTATTTAAGAAAAACAAACAGCAACAACAACAAAAACTCAAGACAAGATTTTCATGGACTATTTTCTAAAGAATGTGTCCTTAATATGTTCTGAGTTCTAGAATCACATTAACACTGTCTTTTATGTATATAACTGTCTTTTATAATCGTCAGTAAAATATAAACTCTGAATCCCAGCTCTGCCAGACAGATGAAATGGACCTGTTTGGAAATATGAATTTTGACTGCTGAGTTCCATTTGATAATACAGGAGAAAAAACCCACCCTGTTAGGATATTAATTTTTAATAAGTTAACCACTTAACCATGATTAATCAATTGGTTTTTATAATGCAATTGAGACTTAACCCTGTATGCTTCCTCCCATATGCTACTTTATCTTGTCTCAGTTGCTCAAAAGAGAAAATCTTTCTTGGTTTTTTAGGTATGTTCATGACAAGGGATGTGTAGCAACAACTGGAGACATCACGGTGTCAGTGTCAACATCATTTCTCCCAGAGCTTAGTTCTGTGCATCCGCCTCACTATTTCTTCACTTATCGAATCAGGTGAGAATTAGGACTAGTTAATTTTATGGTTTCATCTTATTTTCTGTTTTTAAGTATTGTGTAATGAAAGGGCATGTTCTGGAGGTAGTATCCATGGCGCTTTGTCATTTTAGGCATATTGCTCCTAATCTGTATTAGATATTATTTTTCAGTTTATTAAAATGTTTATCTTTTGAACTTATGGATTTTTAATTTTTAAGAAGTCTTTTTAAATTATATGATTAATCCATGAATTTTCTCAAATTTGTCAAATGAATATTCTTGGGTTATATTCTTCTGAGTGTAGTTGGTATTGGTAGAGAGTTTAAGTACATTGTACAAAATTGATCTTTGTCCCTATACACCTTTAGTACATACACAATGAGGATGCTCCTTAGGGAGAAGGCTTGGCTTCCCTCTGCCTCTTTCCCTGTGACTAATACTGCATTTTACCTAGTATGCATTGAATGAATTGATTTTCTTAATCTAAGGTCAAGAAAAAAATATGCTTCTAAGTGTCCACAAAGGATTTTCCCTCTGATTACTTTTGTCTTAATTCCAATGAATTAATTACACTTCAGATTTGAGTCTTGCTTTATCAGATAACTTGTGGTGACAGCTTTGACTAGTTTTCAAGGCTTGTGGGAAGGGATTGGTGGGAGGACCAGGACTGGGTGAGGACCTTGCTCTTCCAATTCATCTTTGTTCCAACTGAAATTCTTAGAACTCTCTGGGGTCCTGGGAGGCTGAGTGACTGTCCAAGAGTCACACAGCCAGCATGAATGGAGGTAAGTAAGCCTCATGTGAGCCCAGGTCTCTCTGCCTTCTCTCCCCTGTATGCTGCTCTGTTTCTTGGCATTATTATTATTCTACTTAAAATGAGTGGCTATGGGGCAATGTGGGTGGGATATTGGGATAAGGAAGGCCTCCTTCTAGAAACATCCTGGCTTCATAACTTTAGGCATATTGCTTCTCAGTGCCCAACAACTTCATTATTGTGAGAAATAACAGATAAGTTAATCCCAACCAGAAGTTTCCTAACTCTTTGAGTCTGGTGCACTCACTTACCTACTTTTGCCAATGAACCCACTATAAATATTGTAGGGCCCCGTGGTGGCCAACATAAACCTTCCTGACTCTTGGGTATTTTAAATGTTTCCTTATAAAAAGATGTATTTCTAGTGTCCTTTCTGCCCATCTTTCATGTTTTATTATTTCATTATTTTATATAGATATAAAGATATAGATAGTTGATCTGAAGCATCCCCCATATAGGACTTTAGGAGATCCCATTCATCTTAGCAGAAGTGACTGAGCAGATGAATTAATTTTAATTCTGAGTTTTTTATTCCCCAAATATTGCACATCTGGGTACAATTCCTTTTAAATTTAAATGCTTATCTTGTCCACTTTTCCTAGGATTGAGATGTCTAAAGATGCCCTCCCTGAGAAGACTTGTCAGTTAGACAGCAGATATTGGAGAATCACCAATGCCAAAGGTGAAATCGAAGAGGTTCAGGGACCTGGAGTGGTAGGTACGTATTATTAGAACCAGACATTCAGGTTCCAGTCATGAGATTTTGTGAGAACAGAGGCAATTAGTTGTCTGTGTGTTTTCTGGCATTGTTATGTTCAGAAACACAATGGGTGGGTTTCCTTATTCTATCTCTTTATTCTATTATTCTATCTATAGGTACAGTGCAGAAAATCCCCTTATTTCAGTTTCATTCTGTTCACTCCTTTTGGGCCATGACCATCGGAGTGATTGAGGCTGGAACCAGTGCCATTTTGGTCTGCTTTAATGAGTTTGATAGATGGAAAGTAGCAAAACTAATCACTATAAATAGATTTTATTCGTGGACTTCAGTGTTGCCAGCCCATTTTAACCACTGGTTGCTCTTGCTGGATGGATTTGGTTGCCACTTACCAGGATTTTGTACGGCAGCCTTTTTATGGCCAGTTTCTTAATTAGCTATTCAAAGTGTATACTTATATAATCAGTTTATTGAAAAAAATTAAGATAAAGGTAAGGCTGTCCTAATTTTTAGCACTAGTTATATGCTCTCTGTGTTGATTTTCCTCTAGATTTGGAGGACAATTCATAACTTGTAGAGCACTGAAGATAACTTCTCATTCCTAAGTAATGTTTCACCTTTGTATCCCAAGCTCATTGCTTGTTTGTCAAAGCTAATATGTCAGACTTCCACTTACAAACTTTCCTACTTGGTGCCCAAAAGTCTTTCTAGTATTTACATTTTTTTCAGTTTTTCTGTATGATATTCTCTTCCTGTGAAGTCATTGCTAGTGACTTCAGAAAGTTTATTTTCATCTTTTTATAGCAACAGCTCAATTTGGTGGGCAGGGAGCAGGCCTAGGAGCCAGTCAACCCAAGAGCTGGGTTCTGGATCCTGGCCTCTGACACTTGGCTCTCAGGCCTTGAGGTTGCCAGAGGCGCTTCCATACTCAAAATTCCCAGACTCATGGAATGTCTGGTCCCTTGCCTCCTGGGCCCAAGGAGGAGAGAGCATTTCTGTTTGTGTTAATGTGCTCCCTCTTTCTCCTGCAGGCGAGTTTCCTATCCTCAGCCCTGGCCGGGTGTACGAGTACACAAGCTGTACCACCTTCTCTACCACATCAGGATACATGGAAGGACATTATACTTTTCATCTCCTTTACTACAAGGACAGAATATTCAACGTGGCCATTCCCAGATTCCATATGGTGTGCCCTACCTTCAAGGTTTCCACGACCCCACGGGTAAGCAAACCAGGCATGGTGGCGAGTTAGTCCTTCTCGGACCTCAGAGCTTGAGAAATGTGCCCTGGCAAAACCAATTGTGCGTGGAGAAGATAGGTGGGAGGGAGGATCCCCAAGGTTCTGGAACTGTCAGAGCTAGCTTGTGCCATTCATACAAGCCACCAGTAGAGGCCACCTTGCCTAATCTTTGTTTTGTTTTGTTTTTGTTTTCCACACCCTTTAAATCATTGGATAATATCATTTTAGAACTAGGAGAGGCACTAAAGTTAATCTGATCCAACAACTTTTTTAAAGATAAAAAAACTAAAGCTCATAGAGTAATGGCCCTCTTTCTCTCAGGAGTTAGAAATTCCAGCTAGGAAGTCTGGTACCCCTTCCTCTCTCCTCCTCTTCCTTACCCCTTCCCTTCCTCCCCCCACCCCCCACCATTGTGCTAACATTTGAAAGTTAGTGTTTGTCCAAAATAGTTGGGGACTTCATTTTCAGCGCTCTTACATACATGAGCAAGTTTCAGTTTTTAGATTTTGAGTTTTATCACTGAATCTGTGACTATAATTCCACCTATGATTCAGAAAGCAGTATCCAGAGAGTTAGACTCATCGCTTATTAGATACTGTGGAAAATGTGGTTATGTTGGTGCTTTCTGGTTGGGTAAACTAAATCTGCTGTACTAAGATGGAAGGGCTGAGAAATAAGGATTTTCTCTTCAATAATTCAATCTCAAGGAAACCAGCCACGATGACTGCTCTGTGATTGAGGAAGATGAAGAAGAAGATTCTACAGATTCTGATGACTATGAAGGGCCCAGACTCGTCAACTACTCTCCAGCTCCGAGTCACTGTCCTCGGCACACCTGAGCTCCAGGTGGTTCTGAACGGTGTAAATAAATAATACATCTATCTCCCGGGCAGCAAGCCAGCAGTGGGCCGAGCTGTGCTTTCTACCAGACGTTTATCTTAGGAGTTGGTTTGGGTTTTTTATGTTTGCTGTAAGACAGAGGAGGGCAAAAGAAAGCTTTTTTTTTTTTTCCTTTTGTCAAATGGGAAATTTGGTCTCAAGCTGCAGGACTGGTGTTACTGCCTTGTTTAAAGTATTTCATATTTGTAATATTTACAGAAGCTGGGTATGTGGGGGGGGAGGCAGGGAGGGTCGGTTTTTATACAAGCAATGCAAATGTAGCAGCTGTAGAAAGGGTAGAAACGCAGATCTCAACCCGCTGCCATCTTCAGTCCTGGATTAAGCATTTCCTGCCATTATAAGTTGTATGCGAGGAAACGCACTTGTAATCTGGCCTTTTTAGCCCGGAATCCATTGTAGGGTGCCCTCTCCTGGTATTCCCACCGGAGATACTAGGGACCTGTCGTGGTAGACTTGGATTACTTACCGGGAACTAAAAGTGGTCAACTTTCTCCCTTTGAAGACAATCCATCCTTGAATTTAATTTTAGATTAAAAAAAAAAAAAAAAAAAACAAAACCCAAAAAAAACAAAAAACAAAACAAAAACAGGAAAAAAAAAATCCCTTACCATTGCAGTAATTTTAGAATGTGGTATATTAAAAGCATATGCTGTGTCGTTTACTACTAACAAGAACAATCTTGGCAATGACTCACGTGGTATATACATTTGTAAATACGATTTCTGATTTTTTCTGCTTTATACACTGTCTTAACTTTGTGATAAGTGACATGAATTTTATGTTAAGCTAAATTTGTTTTCCTGAAACATGGGTTTTTGTAATTATCAGATTCTGAATTTGGAATGAAATCTTGCAGGTGTTTAAAATCACATATTTAAAAGTTACTCGGGTTTTTGATCTCATCTGTTTAATATCACCTTTACAAATTTTCGTTTTTTCTGTAAATTGATGCTGCTTCGCATTGTCTTTGCTTGTCTGAAGCAGAGGTTGGTCAGATTGCAGCTGGAGCGCAGCAGGCCCTATTTCTGGGTTCTTTTGGGGTGGGACCATTGTGTGAGCTGTCTGTTCTCAAGCTCAGACACACACACACACATAGGCTGCATCAAAAGGCATGATAGCAAAACGCTTGGCTCTTGGCCTCTGCCCCGCCTGGTCTGCATCTGGCCAGCAGGCCTCTGCTCCCCATCACCCAGCCTCTTCTCAGCCTGGCCACTAAGCTGTGTGATCTCGGGCCAGTCTCTTCTCTCTGGTGCTTCGGTTTCCTCTGTAAAGGAGGCTTTTGGCTGCATGTGCTCTTCTCAATCCTGTGAGCCTGTTAACCTCAGACTATGTACTGTGTGTAGTTTATTTCCCAAAAGGGCATTTAGCCCACCTAGAAGACCTGGTTTCTGTCCTTAAAGAACTTATTATTATAATAAACAGACTGGGCTCTTAAGTTTCCATTTAGTGCAGGCTAATAATTCTTCAACATCGTTTGTCCTGGTTTTGCCCTAGAAGACCAAATGGAACAAGTCAATGCTTCCCCAATCTCGGTCTCTCAGCTACCTGAACACTGGAGGTCACCCTTCTCTTACAGTTCAAGGCTTTTAAATTAAGGCCTATCAATGGCCTGTTAGGGAATCCATGACATTTGTGGGAATTAGCACCTAGCCCCTGACACTTAGCACTTAGTGATCCTGCCAAAGTCCGTCTGGGACCGGTTCCTCACCTTAAAATCGGGCTCATTCACCAGAAAGTACCCGAGAAGGGCCATCTGCGCCACCTCTGATGCAGTGAGCCAGAGGCTTAAGGCACAATGGTCCCTTGCTCTGTGGAAGGAATAGCCAGACCAATGAAAGGGGAAGATGGATCCGTGGGTAGGTGGATGGGTGAGCTGGCTAGATAGACGGATACAGATACTGATCGATGGAGTAGCTGCCCCAATGCAGGGGATGGAGAACAAGGCTTAGGAACACCTGGGTCCGGAATTCCGGTGCTCTAATCCCTTCATCTGTCAGCGTTTCCAGGCAATTGTATAAAAATGAAATTGCCCAGCCCGTGAGGGGGAGGGAGGGGTTCCCTGAGCTGGAATAACTGACCAGCCCGGCTTTCAGGGACAGTCCCTTTGATGCCTCAGCCCTGCGGAAGTGACCAGACCTCAGGAAAAGCTCTGACTGGTTCTGGCGAACCACTTAAGCCTTTAGAGGACAGGGGACAGCCACCATCGTGTGGTCGCCTTTCTGGTCACTGATCCCTGAAGGTCCGAAAGCCGCATCTCTAGGTATTCCCCGGTGGAGGGTGGGCGGTGGGCGGCCTTCGGGACAGAGTGGGCTGGCCTAGGGTGGGGCTGGGGGAAGAATCGGGCCCTGGTGCCGGCCCCGCCCCCACGGAGGCCTCGGGTCTTGCCGGACCTTGACCCTCCGGGAGGCCAAGCACCGAACTCGGATCTCCAGTCCTGAGTTCCGGGCCGCAGTCTGGGTGGGGAGGGGTTTTATTTCCTAAACTAGGGGAGCGAGGCCGGGACTGGCGAGGCCGGGGGAGGGGAGCAGGGGCGGGGCGGAGCCCGGCGGGTGGGTGGGGGCGGGCCGGGTGTTGGGGGGCTGGCCTAGGAGGGGACGGCTGTGAAAAGGACGCTAGCTTGGTTCGCGGGCGCTCACTCTCCCAGGCAGCCGTTTCTCCAGTCTGCGCTCCGGGACCCTAGCGGCCGCCCTCTGGCCCTCTCACGTAAGACGGGAGCTGGCGGCTCTGTGCCTCTGGAATGGGGGGTCTAGACCGGGGAGCCGGGCGGGCATTTGCGGGCGGGGCGCGAGTGGCGGCGGAAGGCTGGGCGCCTGGCCCTTTATCCCGCTCGCCCCGGGGGGCAGCGGCACGGGCGCGGAAGGACCCCGCGCCAGGGACAGCCCCGTGCCCCGCTTTTGGCCGAGGCGCGGAGCGCGCGCTCCTTGGATGACGCTCCCCGAAGTAAAACGGGGGCTCCGGGACCTCGGCCAGGTTCAGCCCCCGGCTCCCAGCGCCCGGGGGGGTCGGTGCCACTTTGTGGTCAGGCTTCGCCCGGCTGGCAAGAGCGCCCTTGGGGGAGTGGGCCCCACTCAGCCTCGCAGGGCTATTTAATAGAAGCCACCTGACCCCTGGAACATAGTCCCCGAAGCCGCAGCGTCTCCCTTCCCGGGTGCTATTGTCCGGGCAGGCCGTGAGTCCCTGGCCTCCAGGCCCGTCGCTCTTCCTAGACTCTCCCGTGAGACAAAAGTGTATTAACTTTGTCCAAAAACTAGACCGAAGAGGGGCTGACCGCTCGCGCCCCCCCCAAACCCGGGCAGGCAGAGCCGCAGTGGCTGAGAGAAAGAAGCCCCGAGTTCCTGAGCTCTGCCCCGTTTTCCTCGGTGGAAACAATGTTTAACCCGGCCTCTCAGAGAAAGCTGGAGCCGCCGAAGCGACAGAAAGGCCGAGTGAAGCAGATTCCAGCCCGGGTAATTCGGCGATTTCAGGAAAGGTCTGTGGGTCTTTGGCAAAAGGGGCGGAGCAGCCCGCTGGAGGCGGCCGCCCGGCCGGGCTCCCAGCCGCGGCACGGAGCGGCACCCGAGGCCGGATCAGGCTTCGCAGGCCCAGCGCCGCAGGACGGGGCACAGAATCCCAGCCCGACCCACGCTGCGGCATCCTAGTGCTCGCAGCTTTCTCGCCTGGTGTATGGTAAAAAGTGCTGCACGAGAACCAGGAGCCCCGAGCCCTACTTTAGACTCTGGTCCTTGGATGAGGAGCAGTTTGGCCTAGAGGTAGGCCTTGGATTCGAGTCTTGCCCCCGACCCCGTTAGCGCTGGGACTTATAAATCATAGGCCAAACATATCTGTGCAGCCATATTCCACACTTCAGCTATTGCCCTTCCCCCATTCAATGAAATCACCCGCTGGGACAAAAAAAATAAATTTAATTTTCCCTCTGGATCTCATTTTTTTTCATTGAGAAAAAGAGGGGCTTGGGACTAGGAGATTCCTTACGTTCTTTTCCACTCTTTGAATTATAGGATTACCCTTCTCTAATGATAAGTTCTCCCTGAAAGCTGCCACCTTGACAGAAGAGATGTACCTGGCTAGTGACAGAAGATCCAGTAGAGGATTTCGGGAAAAATAAATCAGCATTTTACTAAATTGGGAAATAAGCAGTCCCTTCTGGCTTAAATGCTATGATCTTCTGTTGACAGAGCCTCCAGGTTTGAAATTTTGTAAGAAATGAAATTATTGCAGGCTCAAGGTATCAATGCTGCCTCTCCTAATTTTTAGACTTTTTCTCCTTCCCGGGATAGGGAGGCTGCAGTTTTCCCAATCTGGATCACAAATAGGGTCACAGACTATCAGAACTGGAAGCGGCCTGAGTGCTCATGGAGTCAGTTTTTAATTTTGCAGGAAAGGAAGCGTAGATACAGAGTGATAGGAACTTGCTCCAGGATAGCCGGGCAGCTAGGATTTGAACTCTTTGCTCTCATTCCAAATCCACCCATCTTCCCAACGGACCATGCTGCTTCCATGTTGGCAATGAGAAGGAACCTTTGAGGAGAGATCTTCCCCTCCTGATTTCTCCCAACTATGAGAAATCATTTTGTATTCTACCCCTAAGCTGCTCAAACTGTTCATGACCCGGTATGAAGTCTTGTAACTGAATGTGGGGACCAGGAAATTATGATGTAATACCTCAGAATGTCTAGTTTTGTATAATACCTATAGACCATGTAAAAATTTCTTGGGCAAAAAAAGGGTCCCCTACACCATCTGCTGTACAGAGATATGGGTATTTATACGGAGGGAGGGAAGGGGGAGGAGTGGGCATACTGGTCTTGGAACAGGCAACGCCCACATTTGGTCTAGAAATGTAATGTGGTTCATTACAGATTTTCTTTGTGAGATGAAAACAAATGCCCGACCTCAGTGAATCAGCAAAGAGATGAACTCCAACCAGAAGAAACAACTTGAATGTAGAGTTTGGGGGGAAATGCCCAGGATGTCTTGGGATGCCAGATGGATAGGAGGGAGGAGGAATAAGCATTAATGTAGCACCTGCTATGTGCCAGCTACCGTGCTGAGTGTTACAATTGTTATTTAGTTTGTTCTTCACTTCTACTATTAGAGATAGGTATGAAATCATTCCCAATTTTCCAATTCCAGCCAAGGAATGGAATAAACCAAATGGAATAAACTCCTTTTCTCTTTAAATTCTTAAATTTTCTAGTCTTGAAGCCAGGTGTCCTTTGGTAGAAGGTCCTTTCAATTTTATAGGAAGATCTGAGGATAAATTTGCTTTGTAGGTAGAATAAAGTCATAGATTTTACACCTCGAAGGGACCTTTGAGCTCATCTAGCCTGCATGCAGCTCTTTTAGATGGTAAATTGAGTCACCCAGGGTCATACAGCTATTAAAGATCTGGATTCACATCTAGAGTTTCCTACAGGAGCAGATACTTTATTGTACCTCCCTCTGACAGTTTTTTATCCTTCCTTCCTCTTTCCATCTCCAGGCTGCAAACTCACGAGTCATTTAACCTTTGATGGGCTGAATAAGTGAACTTCAGTAAGGAGATAAGAGTGTGGCAGTTATCAAATGGAGCTAGCTGGATCATATTGTGCCTTTGTAACATTAGCAGAATAATTTCTATGATATTCGGGTGGGTGTCTTGGTGGCCTTAAGCTAAACTTGAATGTAGGTCGAATTTTTGTCTTTTGCTATTGAGGACTATTATGGGTTGTTTGCATAACAACAGAGAACTTCCCATGTGGCCTCGGTCTAAATTAAGGTTTGTATCTTCCCCTCTTTCATAACACAACAGTAGATAATCTTAGTCTCATTTCAGACTGAAGGTGTTCAGGAAGTACACCATAGGGTACTTCAGATCTCATGGTACCAGACTTCCTTGGTTTCTTGGAAGAAGGATCAATTTACTAATTTGCTTTAAAAAAAAAAAAAAAAAAAAAAAAAAAAACATTTTTATTGATACTTTTTTTATTATATCACAGTTATTTCTTGAGGCGAGGCGAATCTGCCCCCGTTTAGTCATCCAGATTAAATTCTTTTGTGTGACAAATAAAAGTAATTAAAAACACATGATAGAATGTTGTACACGCACATTTTCTAACTCTAGAAGTTAGCTAAGTTAGCTAACTTAGAAGTTAGCCAAGTTAGAAGTTTCTAAGTCTAGCACTCTATCTACTGGGCTACCTGATCTGCTGTAGATATCAAAGGGTTCTAAGATTAAGAGAAGATGGAACTCCCATCGAATGATCTGTTTTCTTAGTGAAATAAGTCACATAGTCAGATTTTTATTCATTCATTCGTTTATTGCATTGAATATTTTTTCAAATTATTTGTAGATAGTTTTCCACATTGATTTTTGTGTGATTTTGAGTTCCAAAATATTTCTCCCTTCTCCCACCTTTATACTATCTTGTTAAATATATTTCTATTTTAGTCATATTGTGAAAAAAGAAACAAATTAGAAGGGGAAAGCCTAAGCAAAAGAAAAAAACAAGTGAAAATGGCACGCATCCATCTGCACTTAGATTCCATAATTCTTTCTCTGGGTGTGGATGGAATTTTCCATCTCTAGTCTTTTGGAGATTCCTTGGATAGTTGTCTTTCTGAGAAGAGCTGAGAGGATCATGATTGATCATTGCACAATAATCCTGTTACCAGGTCACAGATTTTTAGAGGTAGAAGGAATCTGAGACAGAATTCAGACCAATTCTTTCATTTTGAAGGTCTAGGAACTGGCCCGGGATAACATCAGAAGGAAGTAGCAGAACAAGGAATGCAGCAGAACAAGGGATTGTGGCCGTGGGACCCCAATTTAGTCCCTCCTGAATGGCAGCCTTCTCCAGCTGAGCGGTCCTGGACTAGAGTAGATTCCCCTGGTTCTGCCTCCATCATGTTCTCGGAGCACAGGTGGACCAGGAAGGCAGCTCCAATGGCCAAAGCCATGACCTGACCTCTGAATTCTTTCCTTGGTTTTTACCCCAAGCTGGCCGAGGGCTACTTTTATTTAGACTATATGTTTGGGGGCTGTGTTTAGCCTTCTGCTTAAGACCCCACTGCCCTGGAAACTCCAAGACAGCTTGACTTTGTTCACTTCCATAGCATGTATTAATGGGGTAGGTACTTCAGAGAAAAGCAAAGGGAGTTTACTTTCTTTAGGGGCTACATAGCAAAAAAACCCAGAGGAGTAAAGACAAAATATGAAAAATAAAGAGAAAATAAGTGTGTGTGTGTGTGTGTGTGTGTGTGTGTGTGTGTGTGTGTGTGTGTGTGTGTGTGTGTGTAAAATGCAATTAAATGAGCTTAACCTTGAAGGAAGATAAAAATTCTAGATAAGCATTCCAGTTCAAAATGGAATATGTTAAGCTCATAACCATATAACTGTGGTTGGTGGACTTTGGACACCATAATACAATCCCCATCCCTGAAACCTAGAGGTTACGTGACATACCTCAGATCACCCAAATCATTGCAGGAGTTCACTGGAGGAGATTTGACCCCAGATTTAATGCCTCCTTCCATAAATAGATGGAATTTTATATTTAGGGAATTGGACTATCTAGGCCAGTTTGATCAGAATGAGGAAGCCTGCAATTAGCCTGCAAAGGTAGTCTGGGATTCTTTTAGGTAGGACTATGTTAAACAGAGGACTTTGCATTCTGTCCTGGACGTGATAGATGATAGAAAGCAGGGGAGTCACTCAAATCATTCCTGTGTTTCACTTGCATTTATTTCTCCCATTTCACTTGCTGTTGTTCCTTCCTGCCTGAATTATCTTTTCCTTTTCTGAATTTCACTTAGCTTATTTGCAAGATGAGGTAGATTTTTCACGTGATCCCCGTCTGTTCCTCAAACTTTAGCCTGATTTAATAATAACAGTTCACTTTTATGACCTATAAAAGTGCTTTATAAAATACTAAGTAATCAGTAATTTAATCAGATACACAACATTTGGGTTTTAGACCCAATTTACTGGTGAGGGAACTCAGAAATGGAGCAGGGATTTATGCCCATTGTCACATGGCAAATAAGTGAAAGGGCTTGGCGGTGTGGTGTAAGGGGGGAGTTGAGATGTGAAAAATCTGAGTTTGAATTCTGTTTTGGCTTCCTTTTCCTCTGAGTAACCTATACAATGATTCACTTAGACTAGGCTGGTCTCCCAGTTCTAATCTTTTGCCATTGCCCTGCCACTAAATTGTGCCAGAGAAAAAGTTTTATTTTTAGAGAAGGCCATTCTGCCTAGAGCCTCCATCCCAGCTACTTGGTCTCCAAGCAGCCTAATTCTGTGTTAAGAAACAGACCCTTGTAGGCTAATTAGGTCTTGGGCTGGAGAAAGAGGAATGGAATTCGTAGCAATAAAGAAACAACCCCTCGTTTTGGCTTGATTAACCTGTGCCTACCTGGAGCATTGGATTTTGTTCTGGGTCGTCCCTTAGAAGGGCCTTGCCAAGAAAGGCCTGGTGGCCATTGGGAGATGAAGTAGATAGAGTTTTAGTCAGGAAAGATGTGCTAGCTAGCTGTCTTTTTGATGCTCTTTAAAAAAAAAATATTAAATTCTGATGCTTTTTAGGAAATATATATTGCTGTTATACTCCGATGATTCCACAGAGGCCTCCCTAATGTAACATAGGAATATGGTACAGCAAAAGAAAGCAGCACACTGGCCACAGCCAGCAACACATGGCTCTTCCGAGCCTGGAAGTGGACATGATTGTCACTTGGGCTAAGGATTAATTGTCCCTTTCACATTGTGATGTTTTCATTGGGGCTTTGATCTACTGTTGGGTTGGTTAAAGAGATTAATTGGGAATTTGGGTGGAGTTCTAGGGAAGCTGTAGACAAATGAAGGCCAGCAGACAATACAGAACCCATGACTAAATACTTATATATCTAAAAATAAATAAATAAATCTAAACAGGCAACTCTTCTGATCTGGTACAGATGGAAGCTAAAAGTTTTATGTGGGAGTACCATACCTTTAAACTCCCAAAATGTGTAAGGGATAATTATTTGATCCCTGGGATAGAAAGAAGCAAGGGGCTTATGTGGAAGTACCACACAATGTATAAGGGATGA
Organism: Sminthopsis crassicaudata; assembly: GCF_048593235.1. NCBI lineage: Eukaryota > Metazoa > Chordata > Mammalia > Dasyuromorphia > Dasyuridae > Sminthopsis > Sminthopsis crassicaudata. The sequence continues at coordinate 222,864,697 of NC_133622.1, read as the reverse complement.
CTCTATTTGACTCCTCAGGACAAGTGACTTAGAAGCAAAGGGCAGAAGCTCCAGAGACATTTAGTCTTGATCTCAGGAGAAAGAAAACCAAGCACAAAAACATCCCTAACAATTAGAGCTGCCTGAGCTAGACGGTGCAGGAGATGGAGGACTGGGCTTTGAATCAGGAACACTCGTCTTAATGAGTTCAAAACCTGTCCTTGTGGTTACCAGCAGTGCGATTCTGGGCAAATGACATTACTGTCTGCCTCAGTTTCCTTATCTGTAAAATGGGTATCATAAAAGCATCTACCTATCATAATTAAGCATCTACCTCTCAGGGTTGTTATAAAGATCAAATGAGATCTTTGTAAAGCTCTTTGCAAACCTTTCAGAGTTATATAAGTGCTAGCTCTTATTTATTGTAGATAAATCAAGGGATCATTGCATTTAACTCCAGGTGCTGTGCCCCCAACTTCAGTGCTCTTTTCGCTGCATCATGCTTCCTCTCCATAGCTTCAGAGGTCCCTCCACAGTTGATGGACCGCTGTAGTTGTGTACATCCTTTCCCGCTGCCCCCGCTTGAACTCACACATACTAATGCTTGTGTTCAGTTGTCGTGTGTGAAGCCTTCTACTTCCCTGTTGTGTCCATAAACATGTTTATATATTATATTTGATGGGGAAGTTGAGCATATTGTAGAAGTAATATCTCTCTATATGGGACAAGGAACTAATTTAGAAGTTCCTTCTTGTGCTAGGATTTTATTAACATTCTCTGAACCCACTTGTGAATTACAGCCTGGATGGACATTTTCTTTTTCTGGGTCTCAATTCCTTCATATGTAAAATAGAAAGGTTCATCTGGTTGATTTGTCAAGTTCCTTCAAGATTTTAAGTTTGGGTTTTTTTAGCCACTGAATACAGAGCCACAGAATGAGATGGCAGAGGGACCCCTCCATGATCTCGGCAAATCCCCGTTCCCTCTATATCTCAGTATCTTAGGGTAGCCAGGAAAAAAAAAGGGTTGGACAAAAGTCCTTCCAGTGGCCTTCTCTAGAAGTCATAAAAATACAAGTTGGAGAGGTATACCTCCTCAGATAGCACTTTGCCTGAAAAAGACCCCGGGGTGTGAATGGACTGCCAAGTCTACATGAATCAGCAGTGGATCTGGATGCTTTTTGCTGATGAAGGTTTGGCTGCATTGAGAGGAGCTTCCAGGAATAGCGAGGCGATAATCCTGCTGTCCTCTGTTCCCGTCAGATCACATTTGGGATATTATATTCCATTCTGGGAACACCAGGGAGGATTTTATAAGGCATCCCGAGAAAGACAAGTAGAATGTTGAAAGGCATCGGGTTGGTTGAAGCGGAGGGGATGCTGATCTTGGAGAAGAGAAGGCTTGCTAGCTATCTTCAATATTTGAATGACTGCTGTTGGGTACCAAAGGGTGGATCTGGGAACAATTAGGAAGAGTTACAAATAAATCAAGTTAGTCACCCTGTCTGGAAAAGCTTTCTTAACAATTCAGGCAGTTTCCAAGTAGAATGAGTGCCTCTGGGAGTGGCGGATCTCTTCTTACTGAGATCCTCCCAGCAAGGTTTTTTTCAGATGTAACCAGCAGCTATTACTGTGGGCTAGAGTTGAAAGGCAAATCTTTTTAGATTTTTTTTTTTTTAAGAAAGTTTTTTTTTTTTTTTTTTTTGTAGGGCATGGGTTGGGTAAGATGGCCACTGAACTCCCATAAGCTTTAAAACTCAGTGTTTTTTTTGTTTTTGTTATTTTTTTTTTTCTCCTTTCAAGGATCCTTAACAAGAACATGAGAGGAAAAGAAGTTTATTCAGCTTGTCCCATCCCAACATAAAAAGTGAAAAGGCAAAGACTTTAACTGAAGAGATTCTAGCCAAGGATTCAGCTCTAATGTCTTTCCCTTATTTATCTACAGCCATTCTTGGGGACCCAAACCAGGAAGGATCTGATTAAGGGGGGAGGGAAAAAGGCTGGAAACTGAATAGTCCTCAGAGAGCTAGGTAGAGGAGGTGGCTGGTTCTTGCCACTTCATTTTGTCAGTGACAGGCTTAAGAATAATAATAATTAAAAAAAATATATAAGAATATGGGCAATTTAGATTTTTTTTCTTTTTGATTTAAAGGTGTTTCCTAGATTTTCCCTGGTCAGTGACAATGACTCAAATTTATTATTTTTCTCCCTTTTAGGAAATCCTTATTTTCTTATTAGGGAAACCAGAGCAGAGGAGGAAGGGCAGATCAGATCAGTATCTAACCTCCTTTGTTCAAGCTTTGCTAATTTAAGGGCTGTTCTGAGCTTTGGTTAACTAACTTTTCCCCTGCCAACTTATTTCCAAAGGGTCAGTCTGTGGACCCAGTCAGACTATAGAACAATGAAGGGCTGAACTTCATCTGAACAGAAAGGACTTTAGGTTACATACTGGGAAAAAGATCAGAACAAGGGAAATGCCATTCCCAGTCACACCAAGGGCCACCCATCCTATGGCTCTGCCTCTTCCAGGAGCAGGGGATTCAATGTGGAAATCAGTTGTTGAGAGAAGTCATACTTTCTCCTTTCCCAGAGATTAGGATTATAGCCCTTATTATTCCTAGATGGGCCCTGCCCTTCAGAAGTTCTGCAAATACCTGAAGATGGCTAGTAAGCCTTCCCTGAGCCTTTTCTTGGCCAAGGTCAGCGTCCCCTTCTGCTTCAACCACCCAGCACCTTTCAACATCCTGCTTTCTCAGGTTGCCTTATTAAATCCTGGCTGGTTTGCCAAAACTGAGCGTATATTCCCACTGTGATCTGAGGGGAACAGAGGAGAGCAGATTTATCCCCACCCTATTGTGTCACTCATTTTCTCCAGGATTTCCCAGATCCCAATAGTCTTCTGTGGCCGCCACGCAACCTTCTCTTTGTGAAAACTCTTTAAACAGCTGGTCTTTTGCATTTGTATTTTCATTACCATGGTGCAGAATACACACTTAGTAAAAGTTATTTTTAGCACACTGGCAGATCCTTAGCCTAGTTTTTGGTCCCATCAGAGCCTAGGGGAATAGCCCTGAGAAACAGAGAACAGGTTTTTTTTGTGCTAAGGTTCATGAGCCCCGCCTGGGTGCTTGCTGCCGTGACTATTGATTATATCAGTTAGTTGGCCAGACTTCATTATCTTTTTGAAAAGAATATTACTAAATAAGGACAGGAATATTAATTAATAGTAAGAAGTGAAAAGTAACAGTAAGAAGTAAGGAGAAGTGGCACAAAACTTTCTCCTGTCTTAAAGTCTGGGACCAGGTTTCTCATGAGTATATACTGAATCTAGGGAAAAATAGGTTTAAGCTTAGCTTAGCTTGGTTCTTAGAAGTCCTTTTGCTCGTGTTTTAAATGCCGTCAGATGTGGAACTCTTTGCAAAGCCTTGAATCTGTGCAGTTTTGTCCTTGTCTCCATGCAATTCAGAGATTTTACTAGGTGCCTACAGACAGATGGGAAGTTCAAAAGACCTCTAAACTCTTAAAGGTCCCTAAGACCTTTCTCTGACAAAATCAGGATAGGAGGCGGCTGATGTCTTGGGAGAAGGACTCTTCTCCCGTAGGAGTGCTTTCTATCCAGGAGTTTCACTGGAATGGCATTCCTTTATGGGAATTCCCCTGTTCCAACAAACTGGCTAGTTTCAGAGCCCCAGAGGGCATAAACGAGGTCCTTAGCCAATCCAGGTGGTACCTAGGGAAGCATCTAGGCTGTGTTCTCATGTAATGAACAATCAACTTGTGTTCTCACCTGAGCCAAGTGGAGGTGGGGTGATTTCTTTTTTTTTTTTTTTTTACATTTTTTTTTAATTTAGAATTTTTTTCCCACAGTACATATGCATGAGTAATTTTTTAAATAATATTATCCCTTGTATTCATTTTTCCAAATTATTCCCCCCTCCCTCCACTCCCTCCCCCCCCATGACAGGTAATCCCATACATTTTACATGTGTTACAATATAACCTAGATACAATATATGTGTGTAAATACCATTTTCTTGTTGCACATTAATTATTAGCTTCCGAAGGTATAAGTAACCTGGGTAGATAGACAGTAGTGCTAACAATTTACATTCACTTCCCAGTGTTCCTTCTCTGGGTATAGTTATTTCTGTCCATCATTGATCAACTGGAAGTGAGTTGGTTTTTCTTTATGTTGAAGATTTCCACTTCCATCAGAATACATCCTCATACAGTATCGTTGTTGAAGTGTACAGTGATCTTCTGGTTCTGCTCATTTCACTCAGCGTCAGTTGATGTAAGTCTCTCCAAGCCTCTCTGTATTCCTCCTGCTGGTCATTTCTTACAGAGCAATAATATTCCATAACCTTCATATACCACAATTTACCCAACCATTCTCCAATTGATGGACATCCATTCATCTTCCAGTTTCTAGCTACAACAAAAAGAGCTGCCCCAAACATTTTGGCACATACAGGTCCCTTTCCACTCTTTAGTATTTCTTTGGGATATAAGCCCAATAACAGCAATGCTGGGTCAAAGGGTATGCACAGTTTTGGGCATAATTCCAGATTGCTCTCCAGAATGGCTGGATTCTTTCACAACTCCACCAACAATGCATCAGTGTCCCAGTTTTCCCACATCCCCTCCAACATTCATCATTATTTGTTCCTGTCATCTTAGCCAATCTGACAGGTGTGTAGTGGTATCTCAGAGTTGTCTTAATTTGCATTTCTCTGATCAGTAGTGATTTGGAACACTCTTTCATGTGAGTGGATATAGTTTCAATTTCATCATCTGAGAATTGTCTGTTCATATCCTTTGACCATTTATCAATTGGAGAATGGTTTGATTTCTTATAAATTAGGGTCAGTTCTCTATATATTTTGGAAATGAGACCTTTGTCAGAACCTTTAACTTTAAAAATATTTTCCCAATTTGTTACTTCCCTTCTAATCTTGTTTGCATTAGTATTGTTTGTACAGAAACTTTTTAGTTTGATGTAGTCAAAATCTTCTATTTTGTGATCAGTAATGATCTCTAATTGTCCTCTGGTCATAAATTCCTTCCTCCTCCACAGGTCTGAGAGGTAGACTATCCTCTGTTCCTCTAATCTATTTATTATCTCCCTCTTTATGCCTAAATCATGTACCCATTTTGATCTTATCTTGGTATATGGTGTTAAGTGTGGATCCATATCTAATTTCTGCCATACCAATTTCCAGTTTTCCCAACAGTTTTTTCCAAATAATGAATGTTTGTCCCTAATGTTGGTATCTTTGGGTTTGTCAAAGATTAGATTGCTATAGATGTACCCTTTTTTGTCCTTTGTATCTAATCTGTTCCACTGATCTACCGGTCTATTTCTTAGCCAGTACCAAATGGTTTTGGTGACTGCTGCTATATAATATAGCTTTAGATCAGGTACACTTAGACCACCTTCCTCTGAGTTTTTTTTCATTAGTTCCCTTGCAATTCTCGACCTTTTATTCTTCCATATGAATTTTGTTGTTATTTTTTCTAGATCATTAAAATAGTTTCTTGGGAGTCTGATTGGTATAGCACTAAATAAATAGATTAGTTTGGGGAATATTGTCATCTTTATTATATTTGCTCGGCCTATCCAAGAGCACTGAATGTCTTTCCAATTATTTAAATCTGACTTTATTTTTGTGGCAAGTGTTTTGTAATTTTTCTCATATAATTCCTGATTATTCTTTGGTAGATGGATTCCCAAATATTTTATACTCTCAACATTTGTTTGGAATGGAATTTCTCTTTGTATCTCTTGCTGTTGCATTTTGTTAGTGACATATAAAAATGCCGAGGATTTATGTGGATTTATTTTGTATCCTGCCACTTTGCTAAAATTCTGAATTATTTCTAGTAGCTTTTTAGCAGAGTCTTTGGGGTTCTCTAAGTATACCATCATGTCATCTGCAAAGAGTGACAGTTTGATTTCCTCATTTCCTACTCTAATTCCTTGAATCTCTTTCTCGGCTCTTATTGCCGAGGCTAGCGTTTCTAGTACTATATTGAATAGTAATGGTGATAGTGGGCAACCTTGTTTCACTCCTGATCTTACTGGGAAAGGTTGTAGTTTATTTCTATTGCATATTATGCTTACTGAAGGTCTTAAATATATGCTCCTGATTATTCTAAGGAATAGTCCATTTATTCCTATACTCTCAAGAGTTTTTAGTAGGAATGGATGTTGGATTTTGTCAAATGCTTTTTCTGCATCTATTGAGATGATCATATGGTTTTTATTAATTTGATTATTAATATGGTCAATTATACTAATAGTTTTCCTAATATTAAACCAGCCCTGCATTCCTGGTATGAATCCTACTTGATCATAGTGTATTACCCTGGGGATGATTTTCTGAAGTCTTTTTGCTAATATCTTATTTAAGATTTTAGCATCAATATTCATTAAGGAGATTGGTCTATAATTTTCTTTCTCAGTTTTCGATCTACCTGGTTTAGGTATCAGTACCATGTCTGTGTCATAAAAGGAGTTTGGTAGGACTCCTTCATCCCCTATTTTTTCAAATAGTTTACATAACATTGGGACAAATTGTTCTTTAAATGTTTGGTAGAATTCACATGTAAATCCATCTGGTCCTGGGGATTTTTTCCTGGGGAGTTGATTAATAGCTTGTTCTATTTCTTTTTCTGAAATGGGACTATTTAAGCAATTTATCTCCTCCTCTGTTAATCTAGGAAGCCTATATTTTTGGAGGAAGTCACCCATTTCACTTAAGTTATCAAATTTATTGGCATAGTAACTCCTTATTATTTCTCTAATTTCCTCTTCATTGGTGGAAAGATCCCCCTTTTCATTTGTAAGACTAACAATTTGATTTTCCTCTTTCTTTTTTCTGATCAGATTTACCAAAGGTTTATCTATTTTATTGGCTTTTTCATAAAACCAACTCTTGGTTTTATTTATTAATTCAATAGCTTTTTTTACTTTCAATATTATTGATTTCTCCTTTTAATTTTTGTATTTCAAATTTAATTTTTGTTTGGGGGTTTTTAATTTGGTCTTTTTCTAGCTTTTTAAGTTGTAAGCCCAATTCGTTAATCTTCTCTTTCTCTATTTTCTTCAAATAAGCCTCTAAAGATATAAAATTTCCCCTTATTACTGCTTTAGCTGCATCCCACAGATTTTGGTATGATGTCTCATCATTGTCATTATCTTGGGTGAAATTATTGTTTCTATAATTTGCTGTTTTACCCAGTCATTCTTTAAGATGAGATTATTCAGTTTCCAATTACTTTTTGGTCTATTTACCCCTAACTTTTTACTGAATGTAGCTTTTATTGCATTGTGATCTGAGAAGAAGGGATTTATTATTTTTGCCTTCCTACATTTAATTTTGAGATCTTTATGTCCTAATATATGGTCAATTTTTGTATAGGATCCATGAACTGCTGAGAAGAAAGTGTATTCCTTTCTATTGCCATTCAGTTTTCTCCAAAGGTCTATCACCTAGTTTTTCTAATGTTCTATTTACTTTAAAAATTTCTTTCTTATTTGTTTTGTGGTTTGATTTGTCTAAATCTGAGAGTGCAAGGTTGAGATCTCCCACTATTATAGTTTTACTGTCTATTTCTTCTTGCAATTCTCTTAACTTTTCCTTTAGAAAGTTAGATGCTATACCACTTGGTGCATATATGTTTAGTATTGATATGGCTTCATTATTTTTACTACCTTTCAGCAGGATATAGTTTCCTTCCTTATCTCTTTTAACTAGATCAACTTCTGCTTTTGCTTGATCTGAGATAAGGATGGCTACCCCTGCTTTTTTGGCTTTACCTGAAGCATAATAGATTCTGCTCCAATCTTTTACCTTTACTCTGTACGTATCTCCCTGCTTTAAGTGTATTTCCTGCAGACAACATATTGTAGGGTTCTGATTTTTGATCCAGTCTGCTATCCGTCTCTGTTTGATGGGAGCGTTCATCCCATTCACATTTACAGTTAAAATTACTAATTCTGTATTTCCTGCCATCATATTATCCCCAGATTATGCTTTTTCCCTTGACTCCCCTGAACCCCTTCCCCGATATTTAATTTATAGATCCCACTTGTGACGCGCAGCCCACCCTTTTTTTTAGTATTCCTCCCCCCCTCCCTCCAAGTCCCTTCCCTTATTCTCCTTTTCCTTTTCCCTTTTCCTCTCCCCTCTTTTAATGAGGTGAGAGAGAATTCTCTGAAAAACAAATATGTCAATTATTTACTCTTTGAGCCTCTTCTTATGAGAGTAAGATTCACACAATGTTTCTCCCCCTCTCTAAATTCCCTCAAATATGGTGTATTTTCTATGCCTCTTCCTGGGATGTAGTTTCCCTCTTTTTATCACTCCCTCCCTTTTTTCTGATACTACCCCCTTCCCTTTACTACACTCCCCTTTTTTATATAAGTAAAATCAAATTATCCATGAGTACTTTCTATACACCCACAACAGAGATACAGTTCTCAAGGGTTCTGTGTACCTTTTTCTGTTTCTCTTCAGTCTTGTGGATGTAGATCAAATTTTTTGTTTAAGTCTGGTTTTTTTCTTAGAAACATATGGAATTCCTCTATTTCATTGAATGGCCATCTTCTTCCATGGAAAAAGATGCTAAACTTAGCTGGGTAGTTCATTCTTGGTTGCAGTCCTTGATCTTTTGCCTTTCGGAATATCAGGTTCCAGGCCCTTCTATCTTTTAATGTGGAGGCAGCCAGATCTTGTGTGACTCTTATTGTGGCACCTTGGTATTTAAATTGTTTTTTTCTAGCTGCTTGCAGGATTTTCTCCTTTGTGTGGTAATTCTGCAGCTTAGCCACAATATTCTGTGGTGTTCTTTTTTTAGGGTCTATTTCCGAAGGAGTTTGATGAATTTCCCCTCTGTTTCTATTATCTCTGGACAGTTCTCTTTGATAATTTCCTGTAAAATAGAATCTAGGCTCTTTTTTTGGTCATAGTTTTCGGGAAGTCCAATGATCTGCAGATTATCTCTCCTAGATCTATTTTCCAGGTCTATAGATTTTCCCAGTAAGTATTTGACGTTATTCTCCAGCTTTTCATTTTTTTGGTTTTGTTTGACTGATTCTTGGGTTCTCAATGAATCATTCATTTCTATTTGTTCCATCCTGAATTTTAAGGAGTTATTTTCTTCATTCACAGTTTTTAGTTCTTTTTGTAAATGCCCAATTTCGTTTTTAAATGAGTTATTTTGCTCTATTGAATTTTTTTCCATTTCCCTAATTTTTTGAGAATTATTTTCTTTTTCTTATTCAGAAATCCTATTTTCTTGAGACTTTTTTATCTTCTCCAATTCAGAAATCCTATTTTCTTGAGACTTTTTTATCTTCTCCAATTCAGAAATCCTAATTTCCTGTGATTTTTTTTACCTTTTCTAATTCACTAATTTTGTTTCTCTCCATCTCCTGTGAATTCTTTATTTTTCCCATTTCCCCATTTCTCTTCAAACTCTCTTAACTTTTTTTTTTCCTTTTAGCTTTTTAATAGTCTCTTCAAGGAGAGAGTTATGTGATGGGGGGCAGGAATCGTTCCCCTTTAGGTTGTTATCTGCTGACTCTCTGCTGTTAACTTCCTCGGGGTTGGATACCCACTCTTTCTCTGTGTAGAAGGAATCTATAGTTTTTCTTGGCTTTTTGCTCATACTTTTTTTTTTAATTTTTATTTTATTTTATAATTATAACATTTTTTTGACAGTACATATGCATGGGTAATTTTTTACAACATTATCCCTTGCACTTACTTCTATTCAGATTTTTTCCCTTCCTCCCCCAACCCCCTCCCCCAGATGGCAGGCAGTCTTATACATGTTAAATATATTACAGTATATTCTAGATACAATATATGTGTGTAGAACCGAATTTTTTGTTGCACAGGAAGAATTGGATTCAGAAGGTAAAAATAACAGTTTACATTCATTTCCCAGTGTTCCTTTTCTGGATGTAGCTGGTTCTGTCCATCATTAATCAATTGGAATTGGATTAGCTCTTCTCTATGTTGAAGAAATCCACTTCCATCAGCATACATCCTCGTACAGTATCATTGTTGAAGTGTATAATGATCTTCTGGTTCTGCTCGTTTCACTTAGCATAAGTTGATTTAAGTCTCTCCAAACCTCTCTGTATTCCTCCTGTTGGTCATTTCTTACAGAACAATAATATTCCATAACATTCATATACCATAGTTTACCCAACCATTCTCCAATTGATGGACATCCATTCATCTTCCAGCTTCTAGCCACTATGAAAAGGGCTGCCACAAACATTTTGGCACATACAGGTCCTTTTTGCTCATACTTAAAAAATCTTTTGGGGTCTGTCCCTGGGGTAGGAAATTATTTATTTATTTCTTTACCAGCTTCCTCCCAGACTGGATGGATGCAGCGGCCCCCGTGCCTGAGCTAAGAGAGAGCTCTGGGAGAGAGTTCCCCACCCCCTCCCTGGAAGTGCCTCAGAGGTGATCAGCACTGCTGTGCTTTGAGGGCGCTGTGTTCTAGTGGCTTCTCTGAGGTTTGAGACTGAACAGTAAAGGCAACTCAAAGCCTAGCCTATGCATCCCGGTGGGGAGTGGATGTCAGCAGCAGGTGACGTGAAAAGCCCCTGCGCTCAAACTGGAAGTGTCTGCCAGAAACCACGGTCCCTAGTTCAAAGGTTCCGCTTCTCTGGGACTTCCGGGGCTGAGTTCCACAGCCTCCAGCCGCGCAAGGCACTGTGTGTTTCCTTGGTCCGTATCCGCCCCCTTCTCAATCTCTCCAGGTGAAAGCCAGGACAGCCTAAGTTGGCCACACCCACAGTGCAGAGATCTGCTGAGTCACTTCCAGGTTGGGGAGGTTCTAGTATCTAGCTTATATTTTAAAGTGGCTTGATTTCTCTTCTGCTGTATTATAAGCAGAGAAGAGCTAACAGCCTGTGCCAGATTCCTCTATCTCAGTGGCTTCTCTGATCCCAGAGCCCTTCCCAGCGCAATCGGCACAGCGTGCCAGCACCCAACCATCTGTGCTGGCCTTGCTTCTTCCTCCCCTGGGAAACGACCTTTCCTGTTGAAACTCCAGATTCTCTTCAGTTGGTAAGTCGTGCTTCCAGTCCTTGTGGTTTCTATCAGTCCAGCACTATTTCTGAGGCTGATTTATCTAATTGGTAGTGAGGGAAGAAAGGAGCTCACAGGATCCATGTATCTTCTCTGCCATCTTACAACAGAAGCCGAGGTGGGGTGATTTCAACCCTACCCCTATGATTAATTAATGAATTAATTCATCCTTTTATTCCTCAGGCTTCTGGAAGCAAGCACCTAGACCTACTTAAGTGGTCTTTGTCCACTAAATTTGACCTGGTTTCTTTTTCTGATCCTACTGTGTTACTCTGGCACAGTTATTTCGCCAGTTTAGCTTCCTTAAATGAAGTCTTAAGTTTCCTCATGGATTTGTTCTGTCTCTTCCAATCTGGTTTCTTATTTCCAAATCGATTTCCGGCCAAGATGGCAGCGTGGAGGCAGACAGCTGCTTGAGTTCTGTGTTTTCTCTCAGAACTTACTTCATGACAAGCCTCAGAGTTAATGCTTGACCAGAAAAGAAACCTACAAATAATCACCAAGAGAAGACATCCTTGAAAGTCGCCAGAAAAGGTCTGTGTTTGCTTGGGGGAGGGTCAATCAGACTAGGCACAGACTGAGGGCAGGCAGCCAGAGCGAGACAGGCAGCTCACACAGCTCAGACCTGAGGGGGAGTGATACGATCTCTGCCGTTTCTGGCAAAAGGCTTTTACCCCAGGATGGATGTTCCGTCTTGGCAGCAAGCTAGGATCAGCAGAGAGTGTGTAAACACCGGAGGTGAAGATTAAAACCCTGGAAAGCCAGTGTCTCTCAGAATCCGGCCACCCCCAACCCCCACCTGGACTGACTCGGCGCATTCTCAGAGCCTCAGAGCGCAGACTCAGTACAGTCATTGCTGTTCTGTTAGTGGCTCTCTGCTGCCCTACCCCCAGTCTGTAGAGGAAGCCCATTAACACCATCCAGCCCCATCCCCCGCAAAACAGACCAATTGTTTCTCTTGTCAATTTGTTTTCTTCCATTCTGCTCCTGACAAAATGAACAAAAAATTCAAAAGGGCTCTAACCATTGACAGCTTCTGTATGGAGAGAGAGCAGACTTCAAACACTGAGGAGACTAAAAACAGACTGTCCCCAGAGGAATCCCCTAAGGGGGACATGATCTGCTCCTCAATACGAAAGAATCTCATAGAGGAAATCAAAAAGGCTCTCACAAGAGAGCTAGAAGAGAAATGGGAAAAAGAAAGGGAAGCTTGGCAAGAGAGCCTGGAGAAGTCATCCAGAGTGGATAAAGAAATCAATCATTGAGAAATAAAATAATTGAATTAGAAAAGGCAAACAACTCCAAGGAAAACAGGATTAGTGAGCTAGAAAAGGTAAACAACTCCAAGGAAAACAGGATTAGTGAGCTAGAAAAGGTAAACAACTCCAAGGAAAACAGGATTAGTGAGCTGGATAAAGAAATCAGCTCTCTAAAAAATAAAATGGAAAAAAATTCCATAGAAGATAAAAACTCAAAATGAATGACTCAAGGAGAAATCAAGAGGTAGTCAAGCAAAACCAGAGAAATGAAACCATTGAAAAGAATGTCAAGTACCTTATTAGAAAGACAACAGACCTGGAAAACAGATCCAGGAGAGACAATTTGAGAATAATCGGACTCCCTGAAAAATGTGAGGAAAAAAAGAGCTTGGACACCATTTTCGAGGAAATTATCAAAGAGAACTGCCCAGACGTTCTGGAAACAGAGGGTAAAATAGACCTTGAAAACATTCATCAATCACCTACTGAAAGAGACCCTAAAATCAAAACGCCAAGAAATATAGTGGCCAAGTTCAAGAACCATCAGACAAAGGAAAAGATATGGGAAGCTGCTAGAAAAAAGCAATTCAGATATGGAGGATCCACAATAAGGATAACCCAGGATCTAGCAGCGTCCATATTAAAAGAACGCAGGGCCTGGAACATGATATTCCGAAAGGCTAAGGAACTTGGTATGCAGCCAAGAATAACGTACCCAGCAAGAATGAGCATTGTTTTCCAGGGAAGAAGATGGACATTTAACGAAATAAATGAATTCCATCTATTCTTGATGAAAAAACCAGACCTACATAAAAGGTTTGATCTTCAAACACAGAACTCAAGAGATTTCTAAAAAGGTAAAAAGAAATCTTGAGAACTATATTTGTAGTATGTACAGAATATGTACAGAACATATGTACAATTTGTCTTAGAAACTAGAGGTGGAAAGGAAATTATATCATAAAAAAGTGTAAAGTGGTGGTACTGCATCTCATGAAAAGGCAAAGGTAACCTATTGTATCTGAGAGGAAGAAAGGAGGGAGATGAACATAGTGTGCATCAATAGACATTCGATTTATGGTAAAACTTCTTCCACTTCATTGAAAAGTGAAAGGGAAGGAGTAATCTAAGGGGAAGGGAATACAGAAATTGTGAGGAAAAGAGATAAAATAAGGGGAGGAACTTTAAGGTGGGGGAGGGATCCTAAAAAGGGAGGGCTGTGAAAAGCAAGTGGTGTTCACAAGTCTTATTTCCAAATCAAAAGAAAACTGATGGGAGAAAGAATGAAGTGTGTACCATCCAAGGGCCTGGCCCTTTGCCTGACAGCTGTAGGAATGGCGCCAATTTCACTAGATTGAGCTGGTTTCCCTTTAAGGGGACTGACTGGGAGCTGTCTTTGTGTTTGGTTGACTCAGGAGACCAGGACCTGAATTACTGAGTTGACTTCCTAATTCCAGGCATGAAAGGGCCAGCTTACTGGAGAATTGTGGCTTCTGAGGTTTTAGCGCAAGTCCTGTTTTCCTGCCGGGACAGCTTGCTGGCTGAGTGCTTCCAGTTGTTAGTGAACTCAGAAGAAAAAAGGCAGTAATATTTGATTTGGGTCTAATTTAAAATGTATGCTTTTTAATATTGTCACAAGCAAAGTTGGTTTGTAAGGCATGTTAAGGTGCAAAAATCCCTAATTATACTGCAGCCCTGAGCTGAATTACTGAAGTTAGATCTGAGTTAAGTTAGACCCAAAATACTTATTAGGTATGTGATGCTGGCTAAGTCAGTGTTACTTCTTCTTCTTCTTTTTTTTTTTTTTTTTTTTGAGGCTGCCCAGGGTCACACAGCTAGGAAGTGTTAAGTGTCTGAGACCAGATTTGAACTCGGGTCCTCCTGAATTCAGGGCTGGTGCTCTATCCACTGCGCCACCTAGCTGCCCCCATCAGTATTACTTCTTTGAGCCTAATTTCTTCATCTGTAAAATCACTTTAATGATATCTATAATAACTCTTAGAGTTGCTGTAAGGCAAGAGTAAGATTGCAGGGGGAAACCCTCCAGCAAAATGTCAGATGGGATGATTATTTTTGTCATGCTGCTAGGGGCAGACTGGTGCACAGAAGGAACACTAGCTCTGGTCTCTCTGAATATTGCATTCAAATCCCATGTCTGCTATTTATCTGTGGGACTTTAGAAGTCACTTGATTTCTGGACCTCAGTTTCCTTGTCTATAAAATGAGAGGTTTGGACTACATGGATTCTGAGGACCCTTCTCTCTCTTGATTTATAATCTATGTGGAGTAGGTAGGTAGAATCTATAAGCCAGAAGAAGGGCCAGAAGAAACAAAAAGTGTTTAGAAAAGTTTCTTGTCTCCGTTCTAAACTAAAAGCTATCCTGGATATCAAATGGATATTTTAACCACTGAGGAGTCATTCTGCGATGTGTGCTTTTCCCTTTTCAGGTCCTAAAATAGATCGACATGATGGCGAACGTCAGTACAAGCAGCCTCCTGTTTGGTCTCCTGGTCCTGGCGATGTTCTGGAGCCAAGGTGGGTCAGCTCTGTGAATGAGCCAACGTCTATTATAGCACTTTCTCAATTATAGCACTAGGCTACAGGATGGCCTTGACCTTGAGTCCACTTCCTCCCTGGATCACAGTCCCCTCCTCTGCTGTGGTCCCACCCTGACTTACAGTCTCTTCCTCTTGCCTCTGTTAATGATCCCTTCCTCTAGTACCCGCCGATCTGCAGGCACAGAGCAGCAAAGCTGGGAAGGGCAGAAAAGAGAGAGAGAGTCTGAGCTCGAAGCCGGTTCTTAGCACTTTTGGATTTCAGCCATCTCCTGTGGACAGTGTGCAGGTTGGACCAGGTCGGGTCCAAAGTCCCTGCCCATTTGAGGATCTCTAATCTATACACGGCTTCTTAAACTTTTCCCACTCACCATCCCTTTTCACCCAAAAAATTTTGACATCACCCCAACTATACAGGCAAATAAACTAGAACGTGTATGAATCAAACATTTACTGATAATAAATCATAATTCCCTGACCCCCACATTCAGCTGCTCATATGGAGTCATGACCCACAATTAAAGAAGCTTTGGTCTAGAGGACATCCTTTAAACATACGTATGTATGCACACATGCAGAGCACTTAGACATGTATACAATACACATATGCATACAAAACACATACAACACACATGCGTTGTATGCATAGGTCTGCACCATACAACATAACATGTCAAATGGACACATGGGTGTATGTGCAGGCACACAGACATAAAAATGCACAATATTAATACTGCACACGGTGGTGCGTTGTACACAACTATGTACCATGCACATATCATACATTGCACAACATTTTACATTTGTAAATATACATGCATGTGCACACACATATTTACACATGCATAGTACAATGTGTGTGTGCAGTATGCATATATACATATGATATTGATACATGGACACAATATCCATAAATGTATGGATACCGAGAACATATTTATACACACAACACACATGTATGCGTATATGCAATATATACATAGCATATTTACATGGACACACAACACATACCTATGTAGGTGTGAATACATATATGTGCATAACGATGCACGTGTATTTGTACATGTGTGACAAGTATTTGTGTGTATGTATAGGGATTGGGAGAGCAGAATTTGGAATCATGAAGATATGAGTTAAATAGTTGGAGTAGGAACAGAGAAAAAGCTACTCCAGAAAGAAGTGAGGTGGGATACAAAATGAGCAATGAACTTGAGCTTCACACACAAGATCTGAGTTTGAATTTTAACTCATTTAATTAGGATTTGCTTGAATTTGGTCTAGTCACTAAATCCCTCTGACCTCAGTTTCCATTTCTAGGTAAATTGAGAGGGCTGAATTCCATGAAAGCTAATTCGTAATCTACATGGTTTAGTCATTTAGGTTGCTTTGGAGTTTTGCAGATGGGGATGTGAGAATGGTCAGGGAGACGGACCTGTTTGTATAAAATGCAGCAAAAACCAGTGTCTTGCATTCAGAGGATCTTTTTTTTCTCAAGTGGGAAGATCTCATAGAATCCTAGATTTAGAGCTGGACAGACCCTCAGAAACCATTTAGTTAAACAAACTCTGATTTTACAGCTGACAAAAATAATAAGCCTTAAAGAGATTAAGTGCAGAGGGCAGAAAGTCAAAGAGCTGAGATTTAAGTCCTCTGATTCCAAATTTACCTGCTTTGTGCCTTTGATGGTAATAATGGGAAGATAGAGAAATCTTGTTTGAGGCTTGGCTGTTAATGGTGATCACATTTAACACGTTTACATCCTTCCTAAAGAGAGAGAGAGAAAAGAAATCAGCATCCATTTGTTTTGTTTCCCCTGGTCTGAACAATGTTCTTTCGAAAGGATATAGTTACATTGGGAAATATAGGTGATTGTAATAATAAAAATTGTCAATAAAGATTAAGCACATGCACATATAAAAAATAGGCAACTCTAATAGAATGGGTCATTTGTGAATTTTTTTTCTTTTTTGAGTCATCTAAGAGTTTATATAATATCGTTTTCAATTAGTCTTAAGACAACCGCAACAAGGGAAACAGTGATTAGAGACACCTTCTTATTTATTTATTTATTTTTTAAAATATTTGTTGTTTTCTCACACTATCATAGTTATCCCAAGTATCTTTTCCTTTCCTCCTTCCCTTCCCAGGGAGCCATCTCATATGCTAAGAGGTTATATGGGAGGAAAAAAGAGGGGTGAAAATTAGCATAATTGATACTTTTAAAAAGTCCAAAAAAATGTGCAATTTGTAATATTTGTGTACCTCCCAGCTCTGTGAAGTTGCAGGGTAGAGATTTCTTCTTATATCTTTAAAATTTTCTTATAGTTGCTTTTGATTTTTTGGTGTTTCATTCTTCCATTTACATTGTTGCAGTCACTGGCTTCAGTTTTCTTGGCTCTTTTACTTTGTTCTGTATCAATTCATATTTATATATTTCTCTGTATTCATCATACACATCATGTCTTCTTTCATAGCTTTGATATTCATGTACCTGTTTATTTTGCCATCATGGCCGTTTATTTTGTTCCTAATGTTTAGGCATCATAAAAAGTTCTGCTTTTTGGAGTATAAGGAAACTATCTTCTTATCAATGTCTTCCTTGGGATACAAGCCCAGTAATGGAGTCCCTGATTAGTCCCTGATACTAGTAGCAGTAGCAGTAATAGAGCTGCTGCTGGTTATAGTGGTAGTAGTAGAATTAATCGCAGCAGCATCAGTAGTCCTGGTGGGAGTGATAGTACTAGTACTAGTACAGTGGTAGTAGTTGTACTAGTAGCCATAGTAATAGTAGTGCTGCTGCTAGTTACAGTGGTGGTAGTAGTAGTAGTAGTAGTAGTAGTAGTAGTAGTAGTAGTAGTAGTAGTAGTAATTAATTAATTAATTAATTATGGCTTTGTAAATGCTCCCACCAAAGTTCAAATAAATAATACCAATTATAAAGTTATATTAGGTAATATCAGGAAGGAGAACACACTGACAACTGATTGGATTAGGAAAGGACTAATGTAAGTTGTAACACCTAAGTCTGACCTTGAGGGAAGCCCAGAATCCTATTTGGCCACGATGAAAGTATGGCAAGTATGCGGTTGAGATAACTAGAACAAATTTGCTCTCCTATTGGCAGTCTTAAGTCTCTAA
This sequence comes from Sminthopsis crassicaudata, assembly GCF_048593235.1. NCBI lineage: Eukaryota > Metazoa > Chordata > Mammalia > Dasyuromorphia > Dasyuridae > Sminthopsis > Sminthopsis crassicaudata. Next base: position 222,846,649 of record NC_133622.1, on the reverse strand, counting down.
AGAAAGGATAAGATTTGTGTTATTCTCTTACTATCCCAGAACAAGAAGATTTAAGTTCAAATCCTGGCTCAAAGACTTACTAGCTGTATAATCCTGGACGAGTGACTTATCTTTGCCTCAGTTTCCCTGTCTGTGAAATGAAAAAAATTTAGATTTTAAGAGCCGTTTATAGCTCTAAATCTATCATTGTATGGTCCTAAATTTTTGCCAATCTCCTGGGTCCTTGATGTTAGTTTTTCTTGTATGTTACAGGTGATGCTCTGAAATGCTACGAGTGTGAGAATTCTGCAACACAATCCTGTATTGAGAACATTGTTTGTAAACCTGATGAAGATTCGTGCCTTTTGTTTATGACTTGTAAGTTTTCCTTTCTCTTGCTTTAAATGTCTCTTTCATAGTCACAAATGTAGGCTAGGGCTCCACCTTGTTGGGATCAGTGTTTTCCAAGGCAGCTCACTTAGGAGGATCAGGCCAGGACTTCAAATACCTCTGGTCCTGCTCCAATTACTGACCATTTCTTGGGACCAGAGGATCAACTTAATAATGCACACTGATTACCCAAGGTGCCCGGGGTCTCTGTTAGTCACTGTTCCTATTACTCTTCCAGCTGGGAGATCCACTTGGGAAATCAAATAGCAGCAGCAGCAGCAGCAGCAGTAATAGTGGTGATGCTGCTGCTAGTAATACTAGTAGAGTGGGAGTGGTTGTACTAGTAGTACTAGTAGAGTGGGAGTGGTTGTACTAGTAGTACTAGTAGAGTGGGAGTGGTTGTACTAGTAGTACTAGTAGAGTGGGAGTGGTAGTACTAGTAGAGTGGGAATGATTGTACTAGTAATACACTAGTAGAGTGGTAGTGGTAGTACTAGTAGTACTAGTAGAGTGGGAGTGTTTGTACTAGTAATGCTAGTAGAGTGGGAGTAGTGGTACTAGTAGTACTAGTAGAATGGGAATGATTATACTAGTAATACACTAGTAGGGTGGGAGTAGTGGTACTAGTAGAGTGGTAATGGTTGTACTAGTAATACACTAGTAGAGTGGGAGTAGTGGTACTAGTAGTACTAGTAGAGTGGGAGTGTTTGTACTAGTAATACTAGTAGAGTGGGAGTGGTTATACTAGTAGTACTAGTAGAGTGGGAGTGGTTGTACTAGTAGTACTAGTAGAGTGGGAGTGGTTGTACTAGTAGTACTAGTAGAGTGGGAGTGGTAGTACTAGTAGAGTGGGAATGATTGTACTAGTAATACACTAGTAGAGTGGTAGTGGTAGTACTAGTAGTACTAGTAGAGTGGGAGTGTTTGTACTAGTAATGCTAGTAGAGTGGGAGTAGTGGTACTAGTAGTACTAGTAGAATGGGAATGATTATACTAGTAATACACTAGTAGGGTGGGAGTAGTGGTACTAGTAGAGTGGTAATGGTTGTACTAGTAATACACTAGTAGAGTGGGAGTAGTGGTACTAGTAGTACTAGTAGAGTGGGAGTGTTTGTACTAGTAATACTAGTAGAGTGGGAGTGGTTATACTAGTAGTACTAGTAGAGTGGGAATGATTGTACTAGTAATATACTAGTAGAGTGGGAGTAGTGGTACTAGTGGAGTGGTAATGGTTGTACTAGTAATACACTAGTAGAATGGGAGTGGTTGTACTAGTAGTACTAGTAGAATGGGAGTGGTTGTACTAGTAGCAGTAGTAGTAGTAGAGCTGCTGCTGATTATAGTAGTAGTAGTAGAATAGCAGCAGCATCAGTAGTCCTGGTGGGAGTGGTAGTACTAGTATTAGTAAAGTGGTAGTAGTTTTACTAGTAGCCATAGTAATAATAGTGCTGCTGGTGGTTACAGTGGTAGTAGTAGCAGTAATTAATTAATTATGGCTTGGTAAATGCTTCCACTAAAGTTCAAATCCTATCTTTAGTTTAAATCTTAAGGCTGAATATGGAAAAGGGACTTTAAGGATCTAGTTTCCTCAAGATACTCAAGTTTCAGTTAAATGTCTCTTGTCAGGGAGAGATATCTTTGAAAAGGATTAATTAATTAACTTTTATTAATTTTTCCTTTGATTTTCAGGATTTCTAATTTGGTGTTTAATTGGAGATTTAAAATTTGTTCTTTATCTAGTGTTGTTGTTGGGTCTGTTTTGTTTTTGTTTTTTGGTTTTTTTTGGTTACTATGTCCAATTCATTGATATGCTATTTCTTTATTTTATTATTGTAAACATTTAGAGGTAAAAAAAATTCTTCCCTAAATACTTCTTTGGCAGCATCCCACAAAGTTTGGTATGTTGTCTCAATATTATCAGTGTCTCTAATGAAATTATTGTTTTTATAATATGTTCTTTGACTCATTCTTTAGCACTGGATAATTTCGTTTCCAATTAACCTTCATCTTATGCTTCTATGGATATTTTTTGAATGTAATTTTGATTTCAATGTGGCTGAAAAGAATGCTTTTAATATTTCTCTTTTTCTACATTTGTGAGGTTTTTATGCCCTAGTACATGGTCAGTTTTTAGAAAGGTACTATGTACATTCGAGAAAGGGATATATTTTTTTCTATTCCCATTCACTTTCTCCAGAAATCTATCATATCTAACTTTTCTAAAATTCTATCCATCTCCTTAAGTTTTTATTTATTTTATGATTAGATTTATCTGCTTAGGAAAGAGGAAAGCAGAGGTCTTCCCAATAGAATAGTTTATTGTCTATTTCTTCCTATAACTCATTTGGTGAGACCAGTTTGAATAAAGCTGAGGGCATGTGAAGGAGAGTAATAGGACTTCCTGTTTATCAAGAATAAGGACCCTTTCTTTTTTTTACTCTACCTTTCTTTTATCAAATAAAATGGAGGGAAAGGAAGGAGCAAGTATTTATTATGCAACTACTGTATGCTAGGTACTATGCTAAACTCTTTAAAAATATTTCATTTGATCCCCATAACAACTTTGGGAAGTAGATACGATTACAATCTCCATTTTACAGTTGAAGAAATTGAAACAGGTTAAATAATTTGCCCAGGTCACAAAGTGTCAGCTAGTGTCTGAAATTGGATTTAAATTCAGGGCTTCCTAACTCCAGGCTCTTGTCCTCGGGAGTCAAATTGACCATTTCTATAGAATATTACTAGTTGTCAGTTTCATGGAAGGAGCATATCCCAGGAATGATTGTGAAAATCCAGAGAGGGAGGTACCCCCCAAAAAAGCTAGAAAGTAAATAATGCTTGTTTCCCAAATGTGGGGAAGATCCAGAAGTCCACATAAAGGAATTCAGCCTGATTTGTAGCTTTCTTATTTCAGAGGCAAGAATTTCTGCTCCTTAAATCCCAAAGCCCTCTGTGCTGGTCAGAACACATCTTCAATCAATAAACATTTATTAAGTACTTACTGTATTCTGTGCACTGTGCTAAACACCACAGATACAAAAGGATGCAAAACATAGACTTTGCCCTCAAGGATCTGTCAGTCTAATCTTGGAATATTGTGTTTGTTTCTGGGGATTACCTTTCAGGGAGCCCCAACTATGATGATAAAGGGCTTTTATTCATGTCACATGATGACTAGTTGAAGGAACTAGATGTAGCTCATCTTAGAAAAGAGGAGAGTTAATGGGGACAGGATCTCAGTCTCTGAGTAAAGAGCTGTTGTGGGGAAGAGGGATTAACTTTGCTCTGCTTGGTTCCAGAGGGCAGAACAAGGACAGAACAGTTTTCAAGCATTCCTTTCTTGGCCATACAACCCGGCTTAAAAATACGCCCTGCTCAGGGAACAAGTGTTATTAAAACCCTTATTTCATTGTGACTGGAGTGGGTTCTGAACGAGAACCCTTCTTTATCTGCTTCTGGCAGTCTTTTTGGGAGTGGGGATTTGGCAACTCAAGTCATCTTATACCCATCATGCAACAAAGAATGGAAGTGGGCTGGGAGCAGGAAAGGCCAGGAGGATGGTTGATATTTACAGCAAGATGGGAGTAAGCTAGTCTGTAGTTGCAAGTCTTGCCTCTGGCACATTGGAGCTATGGGCAAATTATTTGATATTTCAATGCCCCCAAACCCTTCTCTAAGGTGGTAAGTGACAAATGAGCCGCTAATCAGATTTGGAGGAGGGAATTTCCATTCTGGGAGCACCTCATCCTATTCCCCCCTTCAAAAGCTGATGAAATCACAGATCAGGATTAAAAACAAACTCATACCTTTGCTTAGTGAAAAGCACACTGGATTTGGAGTCAGAGTTCAGTCTTGACTTTGCTTCTTATTCCCTGTATGACCTTTGGCAAGATACTAACTGCTTGGACCTCTTTGTTTTCTAATTAGTAAAATGAGGAGTATGGGCTAGAGGATATCTACGAGACCCATTCTAGCTCTAAATCAAGATTTTTAAAATGTATATATATGTGCATATATAAAATAGATAAATGTATATCACATAATCAATAATTGATAATAAAAATTATGAATAAATATGAAATTATATAAATTTATCCATACTTTGCCCTTTCTGTGAGCTCTGGAAACAATAGCTTTGATATTTAATTGTTTGTTTTAATAACTCTTGTTTTCTGTGTGTGTTTCTTTTTAAAGATGGAAAATATTTCCAAAGATGTTGGAAATTTGATGAATGCAACATAAATGCTATTGGAAAAGTCAGTGCTGGTGTTTTCGACTATCACTGCTGCCAACATGACCTTTGCAATGCTGCAGGGATGGGGATCACAGTCAGCAAAGCATCCATAATTTCTGGGCTACTGGTGTTGCTGGTTGTGAGATTCCTATTTTAATTGAGTGGAAAGACCAAAAGTCCTGAGGAACAGGATGTAGAGGGGGGGAGTGGGAGGGGGAGTGAGGGGTAACAATGTTGGAATGGGGGGGAGTGATTTTCCATTTCCATTCCCATGAGATCTCAAGTATTATGTTTCTTACTAAGTGAATTTTGTATAGGAGAAAGATGTTTAGTTACGGCCTTTCATTCGAGAAGCAGGTATCCAAAAATTGTACTTGGAGGGGAGTGTATGAAAACTTTGGGGGTACCATTGTCATTCTCACACAAGCCTCATGTCTCGGGAGACATCTTACATTCTGAAGTATTGGAAAGAACACTATAGCTGCTGGTAATTTGTTATTTCTGGCTGTCTAGGCTCCCCTAACCCTCCACCCCAAAGTTGCGTCCATATGTTGGGTGACAGGGTTAACCATGAGAATTCCCATGTGGCATTTTTCCCATTTCCCCAGATATCTACATCGGTGATCTTGACTGAGTTGCTGTGCCTTCTCATTCTTTGGCTTTCAAATTAAGACTAAATTTAAAAAAAAACAATCATGCTTCCATCACTGTATGAACTATCCAGGTCCATCCTTTTGGCTCTTGAGCCAGTTTTCAAGCATTCCTTCCTCGGCCGCAAGGAAAGGACACATTAACCCAGCCTAAAAATATACCCTGCTCAGGGAACAAGTGTCATTAAAACCCTTGTTTCATTATGACTGGAATGGGTCCTCAACTGAGAAATGTTGAAAGGGAACTAGAAATTAATCCTTCTCAAAGACATCTCTCCCTGAGAGAGACATTTAACTGAAACTTGAGCATCTTGAGGGAACTGGATCCTTAGGGTCTCTTTCCATATTCATCTTTAAAGATTTAAACTAAAGATGAGATTTGGTCGTTAGTGGGAGCATTTACAAAGCCAAAATCAATCTGTGTTACAGTTCTAGTAAGCCATCCTCCCACCCACAGAGCATGCGCTCACCTTAGAAATTAACCAGCCCGAGGCCTCTGTGCTTTGCACTATCCATTTGACTGGAGATCCAAAGGTTCCTGGTGGAAAGTCCGTTTTCCAGACTTAATGTCATTGCTTCTGAATATGGTGAGAAAGTCCGTGAAACCATCATGAGGGGGTTCCAAATTGTATCCCTAACGGAAATAAGAATTTATTCATTGCCAAGATTGGTCAGAACTCTCAGTTGCATGATTAACAAAATGGGGGAGGGAGATAAAGCCCTCCCCTGGTATGGAGGCTATTCATTTACTGTTGTCAAACGCAATGCTCTTCTAGGAGACACTTGCTCACTTTGCTTTCCCCCTTTTTATAGTTGTAAACATGTTACTCCTCCCCCTCCAACCCTCTCCCCATGGGAGCCCTTTGACAAAATATATTAGAATGATCAAAAAAAAAAAAAAAAAAGATTTTGTATTCCCAAAATGTTGATTCTGTATTCAGTAGCATATATAGTGAAGGAATCATTATAATAAAGACTTTTTAACTCATTCTGTAATCAAGTGAAGGAGTTGTAAACAATTATGTCTTTTGAAAATTAAATCCAATCAAACTATTGGACTGGATGTGCTTGTTATTCGGAAAGTGTTTTTTTTTTTCTTTCTTTTTCTTTCTTTTTCTTCCTCTTCCTCCCTTCCTCCTTTCCTCCCTTCCTCCCTTCCTCCCCTCCTCCCTTCTTCCCCTCCTCCCTTCTTCCCCTTCCTCTCCCCCTTTCCCTTTCCCTTCCCCTTCCCCTCCCCCCTCCCCCTTCCTTTTCCCTCCCCCTCCCCCTTTCCCCTTCCCCCTCCCCCCTTCCCCTTCCCGTTTCCCTTTCCTTCTCTTTCCTTCTGCAATTGAGGTTGACTTATGCTTAACACTATGTGACTGGGCCTGAGACTAGATTTGAACTCAGGTCCTTCTGACTCCAGAGCTGGTGCTCCACCAGTGCACAATCTGTTAGATTGTGTTTTCTATTGGCAGTTGGGAGAAGGGGATTCTTGGGACCTTACCATAAATCCATTAATCACTTTTCTTTGGTATGGTTATTCCATCTGTTCTAAAGCTGGGAAACTGTATTATTGCTTTATATTGTATATATTGCTTGATAAAGGATCATTCCTTTACCAGTGATGAGGAAACTGGGATGAATGGCAATTAATGGCTTCTCTAAAGCAAACACCATTAGGTCCACCAATAAGATTCTGCATTTCCAAACCCAGCAGCCAGTGAGTTTTGTCTCCATTGAACAGTGACCCAGTCACAAGCCTCACTAAAGCTGGGGATGGGGGCTGCCCCTCCATTTCACTGACATTCACAGCTCCAAGCTCACATTCGCTTCTGTCCCAATAATTGGAGAATTCCACTATAAAGAGGGTGATAAATGGCTTGAAGGTTTTGTTTTTTTAATTCCTCTGTTCTAGGAAAAGTGACCAGCTAGCTATTCCCTAGACAAAACCTTTGTGCCATTTCCCCAAACATCCTTCCTCATTTCTGCCTTGTAGAATCTCTAGCTTCCTTTAAAGTCCAGTTGAGATGCCAGATCTTATGCAAGGTTCTTCCTCCTTCCCCCTCTCCCCACCTCGCCCTGTGCTTACCATTCTTTCTCTCTTGGAATTACTTTCTTACTTAATGAAATGTATGCAATTTTATGAAAATTGATTAAATGATCTAATTATTTACTGTACGTGGGGACAGAGACAGGACCTAGACACAGCTGGTAAATGTCTGAGATCAGATTTGAAACCAGGAAGAGTTCTTGGTCTGCCATTTCCTTCTCCGGCTCACTTTACAGATGGGGAGACTGAGACTTGCCCAGAGTCACAGAGCCAGTAAATATCTGAGCTTAGTTCAGATTTTAGGAAGATGGGTCTTCCTGACTCCAGGCCTGGAGCTCTATCCGCTGCACCACCTCGCTTCCCTGCACGGCTAGATAGGTATTCTGTGTGTATGGCCTGTTGCCTCTCTCCTCGAGCTGCCCAAAACAGGACAAGTACTTTATGTTTATTTAGTACTTTATGTGTAAAGCCCAGGCCAAGGAAACACTCGGCTACCAAGTGGCTTACAAAGAAACCAATGAACTACCCAAAGTTGAAAACAGGACGCCCGCCCCTGCAGCCCACACTGGGACAATTGCTCATTCAGCAAGAAGAGAAAGAAAGAGAAGGCTGTCTGGGAGTCTGCTGAGTAGCCAAGCTCTTGACAGATGCCCAAGCAATTTGTGGCAAGACATTGGCTTCCTGCCACTGGCCCTGATGGGGGAAGGAGGCAGATACCGAGGGAGTCGGCTAAAGGACCTTGGATTGGGAACATCGGGGAATTTTATAGGTAATATCAATGACAAACCCTTTTCATTTGTTTTGGTAAGTTTCCCTGTAGTTTTTCCCCTTTTGGCCACAGAATCATAGATGTAAAACTAGAAAGAACCCCACAGACCATTAGTTCTATCCCTCCCTTTGTGCAGGTGATTGGTCCAAGGTTTCACAGGGTAAATAACTGAGATGAGATTTGAATCTTCATTCCCCACATGGCTGTATTGTGGAGCATCACGCCCCAGAATGGTTGCCATAATGCTCCAAAACCTCATTATTCTACAAAATCTCTTCAAATCCGGAACTCACAGCCCTTGGGACCCTCTGATTGACGAGAATAGAGTTGGATAGCTCCTTCCGGAAGCTCCATTTAAGGAGGGTGCCCTACCCAACCATCTCTTCATTTCCCACACAGCTACATTCTTCTGGACTTTGCCATCATACACCCACTCCCAATGAGTAACTTTCCCTTCTCCCTTTTCAATTTCCTTTTGTGTATCGTCTTCCCCATTAGATTGAAAGCTCCTGAAGGGCAAACATTAGCTTTATTTTTTATATTTCCAGCATTTAGCATAGTGTCTGGCACATCCTAGGCACTTAATTTATTGACCAACTAAGATAATGGAGTCAGAAAACAGAAAGTCCTATAGAGTGAACAGCCAACAGTGTGGCCAGTGTGATTAGAAAGGAGACTGGATATAAGTGAATCAGGCAATCTACATTTATTAAGCTCCTACTATGTGCCAGGTTACTTCTAAAAACTGGGAATATAAAAAGAGGCAAAAGCTCTCAAGAAGCTTACAGTCTAATGGGGATGACAACATGCAAAAAGTATTTATAGAAAGCAAGCTATCTACAATTCAAATAGAAAATATTGATTATATAATATATAATAAATAATCAAACAAATAATAAATAAAATAATAATTATGAGGGATTTGGGGAAAGCTTTATATTGAAGGTGGGATTTTATTATCATTTATTCCTGAAAAAGATCATGACAGGAAGGAAGCAAATTGAATTTAAGGGAGGGAGGGTTGTGCAAAGTCCCCAACCTTTCTCCTCCAGAAATTTCTGGTCAAGTGGTAAGATACAGATCAAGGTGACTGGAGATGGCTCCAGATATAGTGGGAGAATTTGGCCTCTTGAACAGGTGGGATTTTAGTTGAGTCTTAAAAGAAGTGAGAGAGGTCAGTGGTTGAACTGAAGGAGGAAGGGAATGGCCCTTGGGAAAGGGCCTGAGGAAATGCCTGGAGCCAAGAAATGGACTGTAACAGCCAGGAGGTCAGTGGGAGGTAAGGAGACTGGAAAGGTAGCAAGAAGCAATGTTATGAAATGACTGATCAACTAGATCAACAAGTAGAAGTCAATTGGGTCAGGGGCAGCTAGGGGGCGCAGTGGATAGAGTACCAGCCCTGAATTCAGGAGGACCCGAATTCAAATCCGGTCTCAGACACTTAACACTTCCTAGCTGTGTGACCCTGGGCAAGTCACTTGACCCCAGCCTTAAAAAAAAAATAAATAAGAGAAGTCAGTTGGGTCCCTGTTCTTGTGGAGTTTACACAGGAGAGATATGAAACTCACAGTTCAGCTGGGCTAATTCTACAAAGAACAGCAAGAAAGGTCCTTCTTGACTATGTGGATCATATTAGTATATCAATGACCCTGGACCTGGAATTAAAAACTCTTCTGTTTTAAGAGACTAGGAAGGAATAGCTAACATTAATATGGTCTGTAAAGTGCTTTACATATAGGATCATCTGTAATCCTCCCAAATATCTTTGTGAGGCAGGTTTGGTTATTACCTCCACTTTACTGATGGAGAAACTGAGGCACAGTGAATGCCCACAGCTAACACGTTTTTGAACTTTGGGGAAGATGCTCTGTTGACTACGCTGCCATTCAGAAAAAACAGTTTATCTCTCTAGGGCCAGTCTTGCATTTTTATGCCAGTGGTTACCTAGCCTTCTAAATGGGTGTTGCCTCAGGCAAATTGATACCTGTTAAAGACCTTAGTTTAAAGAGCCAAGGTCTCCCTGCATTCAGGGCCATCTCCAGTCGTCCTGATCGATATCCTGCCGCTGGACCCAGATGGCTCTGGAGAGGAAAGTGAGCAGGTGACCTTGCCCAGCCCTCCCTCACCTAAATCCAGTTCACTTGCACTCTCTTCCTAATGTCATGGTCCTCTACGAGAAGGAAGAGCAAATAATTATTTAAACCTATTAAATGACCCAGAAAAATTGAGAAAGCTTTGGTCCTGGGCATGGGAAGGAATAAGAAGATAATTTTATAAGGGTCTCCTGGGCTGTCCTGACCTTGTTCTACTCGAACTTGGGAGACAGAACTAAAGTCAATGGGTACAAGCTTTCAAGGGGAAAATTGAGGCTTTGAAGGAAAAAAAAGCTTCCTAGCAATTACAGTTGTCCAAAAGTAGGAAGCCTGTCTTGGGGAGGTGATGGTTGCCCCCTTCTTGGAGGTCTCTATCTTGTTGAGTAAAAAGGGTCTTTTTTCAGGCATGGGTTGGTCTTGTGGTTGGCTGTTGAGCTCCAACTCTGCAATTCTCTGATCTGTGAATCATGGATTCCTGGATGCAACTCCACTAATTTCCTGTGTGATCTTGAGCAAATCCTATCCCTTCTTTGAACCTCAGTTTCCCCCATTTGTAAAAGGAGAGGGTGGTTACATGATTTCATGCCCCTTCACATGCTAACATTTGGACACTATGATTTCTATTTCTTCTGCAGAAGGACTACAGCCTTGGGCCCACACAGCACAGAGACCGGCAGCTTCAGATTCCCCTGAAGAAAACTGGCCTTCAATGTCTCATTCTGCAGTATCCCTGCAGCCAAATATCCTGATTTCCTGATTTCCTTTCAAAATTATAAACCTTTGAGATGGAAAGGACCCCTAAACGTTTATTTGATCTAATTTCCTTCCCTTTGGTCTTAATGAGGAACAATATGAATCCCATTTTATCAATCAGGCTACTTTGGCCAAGAGTGTTTGTAATTTTTTCAAAGTCATATAGCCGGTAAGAATCAGAGGGGAGAGCAGTAAGCACATTCACTGGGGGCTGACCCCCACAGTCCCTTAGCATTGGGCCCTTGCAAAAAAAAAAAATGGGGAATTTTGAATAAAGGTCAAAGTGGGTTATTATTTGTACCTCTGTTCTGTGAAATGGGGAAATAACATAATCCATACCTCCAGATGCTCACTGAATTGGATGGTATCCAGTGGTCCTCACACTTGTTAAATAGGGGGCCATTCACTGTCCCTCAGACTGTGGGAGGCCGGACTATAGTAAAACCAAAAGCTCACACTCTGTCTCCGCCCCTCAGCCCATTTGCCATAACCGATGGGCCACATAAACGTCCTCAGTGGTCACATCTGACCCAGGAGCCATAGTTTGAGAACCCCTGGTATAGACTAAGGCTCCTTAAACTTTTTCCACTTTTCACCCAAGAAATTTTTACATGACCCTGCGTATATAAATATATAAACAGGTATACAAATCAAAGATTTACTGATAATAAATCATACTTTCTCAGCTCCCACATTCAGATGTTATTTCATTTTTTGCAATCCACAATTTAAGTGTAGAGAGTGCTGGGTAAGGGAGTTCCCCCATGGAGAAGGGACTTGATGTTGATGTTACTGGGCTACATTTAGAAGAGTCTATGAGTGAAGAGGTTTCAGGTGACCAAGAAAAGACAGCCAACTTTGTAATGGAGGACATAGGGGGAGCATATGTAGCTGAGTAGCACTGGGATACCAAGAGCAGGAAGGGATTGGGTGGAGAGAGGAGAATGAGTGTTTTTCAGTGAGAAATTTTCATCCTAGTCCACAGAGAAAGGCTTCCTCTCTCCCTGCCTTTCCTCTACCTCTTTGGACAAGAATGCAATCTTGTTTCCCAATGATTGCTTAAGTTATGAGTATTTAGAAATTTAATGTCTTAAGTTTTGCCTGAATTCCCTTGCTAGTCAAATCACAGTTAATTATCAAACTGTGTTTACCAGTGCTTGAAGGCAGCATGAAGTGGGTGAAGTGGGTAGAATGGAAGGAGATTTGAACTGTTTTTTCACTATCAAAGTGAAAGCCTTATATGCAAAGTGAGAGAGAATTTACTGATGTATTTTAACTGCTTTCCAGAGCAGACGGAACTGGTTTCTTTGGGATTGAGTTTAGGCAATAATCACAGAAGTAGTTGGGGGGCTGAAAGGGAATCATGTTTTCAGGAGGAAGAGGAACTTACAGAGTGTCCAGAGAGAAAAATACGAGTCCCCAAGGAATAGCTCTGCTCATTTGAAGGTGGGAGAGTCAGGAGATAAAGTGACTGACCTCTCTGCCTGGCTACTCTTGAGTTACTCACCATGTCATAATCAGCAAAATTCTTGTGTGAATAGGATTTTCTTGCTGTTATGAGGGAGTCACATGATACGTTTGAATTCCATTTTGATATTATTTGTGTATCTTTGGGCATCTCTTCCCATGTTGAAAATCTCTATTTTCTCTTGTTTAAAAGGAATGACTTGGATTAAATGACCTTTATGGTCATTCCCCAACTCTCAAAAATCTTGTGATTCTTATCTTGCCAGTTAAGTAAAAAACAGGTTTGAAACCATTTGATTAGAGACACCTGGAAGCTAAAATTGCATTTAGAAATATTCTTAAAATTTTATTATTATTTTTAAAAATGTATTTAAAACTTAAATGCAAAACAAGGAAAACAAAATAAAAAAGGAAAGACAGAACATGAAAAAACAAAATAAAACACTGTCATGTGCCCAGCAGAATATCAGAGAGGATTCAAAATATGTAGTCACAAATTTTCATTTCAAGATGTATTCTTAACTGTTAATCTTGTCTTTGCTTCCTTGGAGGTTTTCTTTTATTCTCTGAACTTTTTATTTTCTCCTTTCCTTCTCCTCATCTTCCCCAAGCAGGCTACTTAACAGATGTGTGTGTGTGTGTGTGTGTGTGTGTGTGTGTGTGTGTGTGTGTAGTGTGTGAGAGTATATATACATATATAGAGACCCCAAGAAAAGTGAACCAGAGAACACTACATATATAAATATTCATATACACATACATGTGCATACATCTAAAACAATATTAGTGGGCTAGGTGGCGCAGTGGATAGAGCACCATCCTTGAATTCAGGAGGACCTGAGTTCAAATCTGGTCTCAGACACTTAACACTTCCTAGCTGTGTGACCCTGGGCAAGTCACTTAATCCCAGCCTCAAAAAAAAAACCAAAAAAAACCCAAAACACAATATTAGTATGGCTAACATATAAATGTACATTTCTCTCTTGATTGAATCTTTTTAAAATTTGATTTGATTTTAAATTTAATTTTTTTCTATTACATTCTATTCCTGCATTTATTTTTCAATATTATGAAACCATCCCTTTGAAAAGGGATAGACACCTCTCTGCCCACGGGAACCCAGAGGTTACCTGGGAATCTTAGAATAGAGTTCTCACCCAACTTTGGGAGAAACTGAGTTTATCATAAGGTCTAAGCTTGTGTTTGAGGACCTGATGGTTAAAATGATCTGATTTAGACTTTATTTTGAATAGGTGAGGTTTTAATATATTTTTCATAAGAGACGGGACAATAGAGAGCTATACAGTAGGAATGAGGAGGCTGGAGACACATTACAAATAAGAAGTGGGAGGAAATGGTATAAAGGATATAATCATGGAAATATTGGGCTGGGAAAAAAATTGTCAAGAAGCATTTATTAAGCCTCTCCTACGTTCCAAGCTCTGTGTTAAGCATTTTCTTTTTACAAACAATATTTAATTTGGCCTTTTCAACAGCCCTGAGAGAAAAGTACAGTTGAGGAAACTGAGGTAAAGTGATTTGCCCAGAGTCATACAGCTAGTGTTTGAGGCTAAATTTGAACTATCTTCCTGACTCAGTGTATCCATCTTTGGAACCCTCAAGACAAAGATAGAAATATAATATTTCTTTCCCTCAAGAATCTTATACTTTATAGGGGAAGACAGTATGTACACATGGAATCCTATGCAAAATAAATAAAAGCTCTTTTTTTGAGAGGTTGTCAAAAACACTCTTGGACAGGGAGAGCTGGAAAGGAATCACAGAAACAAATAGCACCTGGACTAAACTTTGAAGGAAATTGGGGTCTCTTAGAGGCAGAGGTGAGAAGGGAATGCATTTCAAAGATATAGAAATGAGATTTAGGATAGTGTGTGTGCAAAACGATGAGAACACTTGGGACAAGAGAATGTACAAAAAAGAATACTACCTAGAAATATTAAAAAGATATGTTGGAAGCTCATGGTGAAAAGATTTCAAGATGATTGTTCTCCCATTAATGGATAACATTTCTAGAGCATTAAGGTTTGCAAAGCACTTAACATATATATATATATATATTTTTTTTTTTTGGCTGAGGCAATTGGGGTTAAGTGACTTGCCCAGGGTCACACAGCTAGAATGTGTTAAGTGAGACCAGATTTGAACTCAGGTCCTCCTGACTTCAGGGCTGGTGCTCTAGCCACTGCGCCACCTAGCTGCCCCGCACTTAATGTATCTTGATGTCCACACAATAATCCACTGGAAGGTCAGTGCTATCATTATTTTCATTTTTCAGAACAGGAAACCGACACTGGGAAATATTGAGAAACTTGCCCGAAGTCACATTGCTAATGGCTAAGAGATGATTTATAGTCTTCTTGAGTCTGCTGAATCACCTAGCTGCTCTTGACTAACCCTAATGTTCCATCAAGTTAGCCCTGTGCTCTTGCCTCTGGATGCCTCCCTCAGGCAAATAAGGCAGATCTGATGCCCTCAGACTTCTCTGAGTCACACAGATTTCTCCCACATGTTCTCATGTCCTTCCCACTGAGCATTCTTCTGATACCAGACCAGAGCTGGAGTACTGTGCTCAGTCAGGGCCAACCCATTTCAGAAAAGACATAAACAAGCAAGGGCACCCACAGCAAAAAGAACAGGGTGGTCACGAGTCCATGCCACAGGAGGATGTTTAGGCTACAGAGAAAACTAATGGGAAGATGTTTCTGTTATCAAATATTTGAAGGGCTGCTCTAAGGAAGATTCTGCTTGACCTTAGAGGGTAGAACCAGCGACAATTGGTGGGAAATGGAGGAAAACAGATTTAGAAAGAGAGAAGGAAACTAGAAGTAGTGAGCTGTGGCTTCTTTGGAGGATGTCAGTGAGAGACTGGATAGCCCACTTGTTGGAAGTATCATCATGTGAGCATTATCAGCAGCCATCTAGTCCAGCCAGACCGATAGCTGACAAATGACTGTATAATCTCTGTTTGAAGATCTCTAAGAAGGGGCAAAGCATTCTGAGTCAGCTCTAATTGTTGGGAAGTTTTTCCCCTAACATGTAGCTTAAATGGAGGAGGAGAGAAGGAGCTGATGACTTTGAACAGTTCTGTCTCACTTAAATTCAATTCACTTGAAAGTCAAGACATCACCTGCCTGATGTTCTTGGTCTTTTTTGAGAATGAAGGATGAAGAACAGTGTATGAGTAGTATTAGCTGCCTCTTGGGGGCAGCCAGATCAAGTTGGGCACTGCTTCTCCTCCTTCTTCTCTTCCTCTTCCTCCTTCTTTTCTTCTCTTTTCTCCCCCCCCCTCCTTCCTTAAGAACAAAGAGGATGCAGTAAATAGGCAGCAGTGGACAAGGTTGATGCTAAATAAATTTGAGCCCTACCACCACAGCCAGGAATTAATATTGGCCTTTTCCCACACAGTATTTTGCCTTTGGGGGCATTTGTGATGTGTAGACACCATCAGAATTAAAAATGAATGAAAGGAACTCTGTGGATTTAATTGAGGGAGGAGGAGGAGAATGGAAAGATGCATAACAGCATTAAGGATCTCATATTTACATTTCTAGAATGAGCTGAGTATCTGTACTGATGAAACTAAATCCAAAGTGAAGAGCGGTCCCTTTGATTAACTAGGAATGGAATATTGTTTCTGAATAGACTGGGAAAGAACTGGGCTGTCTTTCTTTCTGTCCTATGGCACTGCTTTGAGTTCACATGTATCCTGGCATTTCTTGGTTATTTTACAATTGAGACCAATCAGAGAGATCTATTGGAGTCAGTCTGGTCCCTGGTATCTTTCTTTTGACTAACATACTCAGCCTTAAGTTCCATCAAGGTGCCATCCCCTCCAATAACCGAATGGAGGAGTTGCCTATCTACATTATTTCTTTAAGTAATCAAACTAATATATATTTTTGATCATTTTCTCTTTTGTTGTACAAACAGATAGTGGAAAAAGAGCTGAGCAGGAAAGCAGGAGACACCTAGGTTTGAATCTTACATCACTAAGCAATACTTTCAAACCATACATTCATGTCAGTCATTACTGCGTCTTCAATCGTCTCCCTCACCAATCCATCCTACAAACAGCAGCCAGGCTAATTTTCTGGAATCATTTTCATCACATTACTTTCCTGTTCAGAAGAGTAAAGTTCGAATATAGTTTCTTACTTTGGTATCCAAAGATTTCTCTAGTCTGATGGGCCCAGTCTACCTTTTCCAACCTCATCTCCTGCCATCTTTCACAAACCATTAATCTCAGGCAACTTGTCAACTTCATTTTCCAACCATTACAGGATCAAGAAAACTCAAGAAAGTTCCCTATTATGTTGGAGGGAGCCTTTGGGGGAACACATGGACAAGAGCTGAAGAAGTAGCAGATGATGGGAGAGCGGTTGGAAATGTGAAAATTTCACAAGTGTTGTCATAGTCACAAGGGCCCTTTATCGACATGAAAAGGTTCATGGGCAAAATAAAACATTATTTGACATCAGAAAGTGAGGTTCTTTAAAGGAAGAGGATGAGGAGAATCTAGAAAATTAGTGCGGATTGGGAAAGTCCTAATCTAGAACAATCACATTTAATTTATGTTTATGTTACATGAAGAAACAGTTAAATATGCCTTAAATATGCTGACAAGACAGTCCCAGGAATTTGGCTTCTTGTGTGTGATGGTTGACAGGAGGAACAGGATGGATTCGATTAAAGTCCATATCATTCCTGACAATGGAGTCAAGATGGACTAGGTTAGAGTTCACATCAAAGCTACTGACAATGGGAATTAATGAGGAATGGCCTGTGTCTCTGGAGGAAGCTCCCTCATCAATGAGATCACCCATTCATTTAAGTCTTATAGTCACTTCCAAAAAAATCTGATCTTACACTTTATTTATCATCACTTCTCACTCCATACTCACAGAGATTAATGGAGGGCATTAATAACATGGTTTACTTCTATGCTTATGCAGAATAAGGAGGCACAGGGTCAAACCCACAACTCTAGGAGCTTCTAATATCTACATTCATCTACTCTTACTATCTTTCTCAAGTAAAATTGCTGTACAGTGATTATACATATATAATCTATATCAAATTATTTGCCATCTTGGTGATGGCAGAGAGGAAGGGAGAAAAAAATTTAAAACTCAAAATTTTATTTAAAAGATGAATGGTAAAAACTATATATGTAATTGGAAAAAATAAAATATGACTCACAAAACAAAACTCTGCACAATGCAGAGATATAAGCCATTGCACTCTTCCTCATTGAGTCATGAAGCATATTTTCTTTTATTTATTTATTTTTTATTTAGAATTTTTTTTCACAGTATATATGCATGAGTAATTTTTTTTATAGTATTATCCCTTGTATTCATTTTTCCAAATTATCCCCCCCTCCCTCCATTCCCTCCCCCCGATGACAGGCAATCCCATACATTTTACATGTGTTACAATATAACCCAGATACAATATATGTGTGTAGATACCATTTTCTTGTTGCACATTAAGTATTAGATTTCGAAGGTATAAGTAACCTGGGTAGATAGACAGTAGTGCTAACAATTTACATTCACTTCCCAGTGATGAAGCATATTTTCAGTAGGTGATCTCTTTTTCATGGGCAGCTATGTAGCACATTGAATAGAGTGCTAAGCCTGGAGTAAGGAGAACTAGAGTTCAAATCTGGTTTCAGCACTTAATAGCTGTGCGTCCCTGGGCAAATCACTTCATATTGTTTGCCTGAGTTTCTTCATCAGTAAAATGAGAAGAAAATGGCAAACTGCTCCAGTATTTTTGCCAAGAAAACCCCAAATGGGGTCACGAAGAATCAGATATGACTAAATAACCACAAAATCTTTGTTTCATGGCTCAGCATACACACTTACCCTGCACTTCTTGGAATTCTCTCACCAGCAATTGGACATTTCAAACTGGATATCCTATTTCTATTAAAAAATCATTAATCTTTCCCCAAAATCTTCCTTTCTTCTCAACTTTCTTATTACAATTGTGGGTACCAGCGTCCTTCTAGCTACCCAAGCTCTCAAATTATGTCATTCTTGACTTCTCATTCATTCCTCCCACATACCCAACCCATTGCTAACTCTTGTTGTTTGTACCTTCTGTTAACATTTCTCCTAAACAGTTCCTTCTCTCCATGCACATCACCATGACCTTGATTCCTCTATTACCTCTTTTTTTTTCTTTCTTTTTTTTTTTTTTTTTTTTTTCTTTTTTAGGCTGGGGTTAAGTGACTTGCCCAGGATCACACAGCTAGGAAGTGTTAAGTGTCTGAGACCAAATTTGAACTCGGGTCCGCCTAAATTCAAGGCTGGTGCTCTATCCACTGCGCCACCTAGCTGTCCCCCTCTATTACCTCTTAACTGGACTCTTGCAAAATTGCCTTCTAATTTTTTTTCTGCCTCAAGTTTTCCCCCACTTCAATCCTTCCTATGCTCAGTTGCCAAAGAGATTTTCCAAAAGTGCCAGACTGACCATGCTGCCCCCCTACTGAAAAAATGCCTAAAACCTTCAGGATTAAATATTAAATTCAGGAGTAAATTAAGTTTGTCACTTAACATTCTTTATTCCTGCTCCCTTCCTACCTTCCTTGTTAGGATTCTTAAAAGGTGCTAAGTCACTGGAATGGATAGAGACAATAATTATCTAATTTAGCATGATTCAATATGATTGATCTGATCCTACAAGGAGATGTTATGTATGGGCCAGTACTTGAAACAAGGTGCTAAGTTCACACCTTTAAAGGAGTTCATACCTTTAAAGGAGTTCACATCTTTAAGAAAGCATAAATAAGGAGGAGTTCACAAGCTTACTCTTGGACTTTGGGAGATTCACAGCTAGGATTGACTTCCAGGAGATTCGCAAACCCACAGAAACCCACAGAAACCCACAATCCCAATCTTGGAGGCGGAGTCAAGATTCATTCCCACTTCCACCTTTTCTCTGGATGGAAACATTGGAAGGGAAGAGGCTGAAGCTGACAGAGACAAAGGAGCAAGAGCTCTCGGGAACCAAGGAGAGAGGAAGGCCGAGCCCCAAGTGAAGGACATAAGATTTTGGAAGAGACAATAAAGAATCTGGACTTTAACTCCTGGTTGTATTTGAGGTGATTATTATCCAGAATGATTATTATTCAGAACTGAAACTAAGGCTGCTCCCAGAAGCTCCCCAAGAAACCTGCTCCAAGAGAACGATTACAATTTAGAGAAAAGAACATTATTCTTCCCAGTCTTCTTACATTTCACTCCCTTCCATGAAATCTGTGCTAATTTAGCCACATCAGTCTACTTGCCATTTCTTATGCCTGGCTCTCTCTCCAGACTTTGCACTGATTGTCTCTCAAGCCTGAATGCTATTCCCCACTTCTATCCATCTTTCAGTTTCCCTTCTTTGCAGTAGTTCAAGACTCAGCTTAAATCTCACCTGCAGGAAGCTGTTTCCATCCCCTTAGCCACTACAACTTGCCTCTCTGAGACTGCCATTAATCTCTCTATATTTTTCTTTTCTATATATTTGGCCCATCAGGATGTAAGCATCTTGAGGGCAGGTCCGAAGCCCACTGTCTGGCTCATAGCAAGCACTTGATAAATACTTACTAACCATAGTTTTGAGAACAGAAATAAAATAAAAACTACAATTCTTAGAAAAATTAAATAATTTGCAATTCTAATCACATTGCATTCTGACTTCCCTATGCCACAAGGCACCTACTTGACCAGTATACTTTCTATATATCTTCTTCTATTGGAATGTAAGCCTTCTTGAGGGCAGGGTCCACTTATATTTGTAGACTGAGGATCTAATGAAAAAGCTGGCAAATAAATACTTAATAAATACATTATTATTCATGCATTCTTCCTCTCTCATGTCTCCTGACGCTCCACCCAGCCAGCCACCCCCCTTCTGAATTTAATTCTGGCATTTAATGTTATGAGACAAAAAAGAATCACGTGTTTCAGAGAAGTCCATTTGCTGTTTATTGGTTGGGAAGGGGAGTGGAAGGGACAAATTTTTTATATGCATTATTTTTACACACATAAGATCTGTACTTCTCACTACCCCCTCCCATTGTACAACACTCTGAAAAATAGAACCATCATAAATATGAAATCCAGCAAAACAAATGATCATATTGATCGTGCTCAAAAATACAGGTCTTTCTCGGCACCTAAAATTCACACCATCACTTCAGCTGATTCGGGGCCTGTTTCATTTTCAATCTTATGGGCTCATGATTAATCAGTCTAGATCATTGTTCCAAAGTCATTTTCTCCCTAATGTTGCCGTTCTCCAGGAAGGTTTCTAGATTTCTAATCGTTCTACTCGTTCTCCAGGTTTCTAAAAGGGGTGGGGAAACGCATTCAGGACCTTGGGAACTTTGTGAGCCTCAGCTCGGGCGCTGGGATGGGAGATGGCACAGCCCTACTGCGAACAGCCCACGGGCCTGCTTGAGCCGGTTTCTTCGCGTAGGCTCTCGGGGTTTCTAAAAGTGGGACGCCCGGAACGGACACATCAATCCAGATGTGTTCTGCTTCACCTCCGAAGCACAACGCGGAGCAGCTGGGAAGGAAGCCCCTCCATGGATGAGATCGGCTTTCCCGGTCCTCCTCCTAGCCTAGGGGAGGGGTTCTCCCTGCCATTGCCTTCCGATGGGGACCACCCTCAGTGCACACATCTCTCTTATACGTACATGGCTGTTTGCTTGTATTCTCCCCTGTTAGAACCTGATCTTCTCGAGGGCCGACAGCTGGTTTTTGCCTTTCTTGGTGTGTCCCAGATGTGGTCCAGTACCCGGTGGGCGTCAATGCTAGTGGGCTGATCTAGGAGCCCCTTGAGGGCGGGGCCAGGAGCGCGCCCCAGGGGCTGGCTAGCACGCGCGTGGGGTGGGGTGGGGGTCCAGTCCGGGGGCGGGGCCGCGCGTCCCGGGGCGTGGCCCGTGGAGCGAGGGAGGGTCTGCGGCCCTCCAGCCGGCCACGTGGCGGCCCGCAGGCTTCAGCCCCCCGCCCCCATTCAAACGATGCCGAAGGGGCGGCGCGGCTGCCCGAGCCCCACGATGAGCAAGCGGCCCGCCCCGCCCCTCTACTTCCCATCCCTCTACGACCGCGGCATCTCGTCCTCCCCCCTCAACGACTTCAACATCTGGAAGAAGCTCTTCGTGCCGCTCAAGGCGGGGGCGGCGGCGGCGGGGGCTGGGGGCGCCGGGGCCGGGCTGGGGGGCGGCGGCAGCTGCGGCGGCGGGGTGGGCGTCGGGGCCGGGGGCCGGAGCCTGGCGGCCCAGCAGCCCCCGGCCGCCGCGCCCCCGCCGCCGCCGCCCCCGCCCGGCCTGGGCCCTCTGAGCGAGCGCCCGTGCCCCCAGCCCTGGCCGGCCGGCCTGGCCCCCATCCCCTACGAGCCGCTGCGCTTCTTCTACTCGCCGCCGTCCGGCCCCGAGGGCGCCGCGCCCCCGCCGCCCCCTCCGCAGCCCCCGCCGCCGCCGCCGCAGCAGCCGCCGCCCCCGCCGCCGCTGCAGCCGCAGCCCCCCGCCCCGGGGCCTCCGGCGCCCCGGCTGCCCCCCGCCGCCGCCGCCGCCGCCTCGCAGCCCGACGAGCTGTGCGAGCTGGAGATCCGCATCAAGGAGCTGGAGCTACTCACCATCACCGGGGACGGCTTTGACTCCCAGCGCTGTGCGTGGCCCCGCCCCCTCCGGGCCCCGGGAGCTGGCCCAGGTGCTGGCCCGGGTGCCAGCTCCCCACCCCCACCCCCTTCCTCCCTTTGGCGGGGGTCACCCGGGCCCTAGAATCCTCCCGGACCCTGGGGGTGGGGGCTGGGGTGAGGCTGCGGGAGAGGGGGAGGCAGGAACCATTGCTGCGTGGGTGTGGGCTCTGTGCTCGGGGGTTTCGAGCTGAAAGGGACCTTAGAAATGATCTCGTCCGGCCCCTCATTTTATGGAGGAGGGAACTGAGGTCCCAGAAGGAGGACTACGTCTCTGAGATCGCAGATATAGAGCCGGAAGAAACCTTAGAAATACCCGGTCTTACAGGAAGGAGTGTGTTGGGAGAGCGAACCCCTCCGGGGGTCTCCAGGCCCAAACTCTTACTATAATGTTATTAGTGGCTTGCCCACGATTGCCTAGGTTAGCAAACATCAGAGGTAGGACTGGAACCCAGGACCGCTGTAGTGGGACACAGCTTTTCAGGGAGCTAAGTGATACTAACTCCTATTTCCATATTAAAACTTAAGGTTTACTAAATGTTTTCCTCGTGACCTTTGGCTCAGGTAGGGTTTTGTGAGTAGTATTCCTTCCATCTTTCAGATAAGGAAGCTGGGGCAGAAAAGGGAGGTGACTTGTCCATGATCCCACGGTCAGTGAGTAGTCAAACTGGGACCTGAGTTCTGACTTCAAGCCCAGGGCTCTCCAAACCTTTTGTTTCCGACACTTCGGTTGTGGCACCTTTTGATGGTTCTTTGGCCGAGTTCCCCCATTGCACATATAAGAAAACTGAGTCTCCTTTGGTGAAGTGATGTGGTTACAGATCTGTTAAGGGACGTGACAGGTTCAGATCCAGAACTCCTTGTTGATGCTGGGTGATCTCTTGTCAGGTATATTGGCATTTCTTTTGTGTAGATGTTAGGTGAAGTAGCCACTGAGGTTCCTTCCCTTGCTCAGATTTTTCACTGTACCATGCTGCTTCTCTAAAGACCTGTGGGTACCCACTGAGAGGGCCTTCAAGTTCCGCAGGCCCAGGAACCGCTCAAAGTCTGAAAGGAAAGGAATAAAACTCTCGGCTATGTGAAATCCTGAGCTTGAGTTTTCAACTCCTAGGTGACCTGTTGACTAGAAATTATCAATAAGCATTGATTAATTTGATTAATTTATAATTAATTGATAAATTGATTAATAAGCATCAGTTAGGTTGTTTTTTTTTTAATTTTTGGTTTTTGACAGTTCTCTATTCATTATCTTATCTTGTGTCCTCACTTTGCACACAGCATGTGCTTTATATGTGTTTGCTGAATGGTATTGAATTGATTCAGAATTCTGGGACTTGAACCCTGATTTCATTGTATGGTGACTTGTACGGAAGATAAGCAAGTCACTTTTCTTCTGAAGCCCCATTTAGTCCTGAAGGAATGAATGGTCGGAATATATGATCTCTTTTAAGCCCTAGATTCTAGGACCTGTAACCTGTAGAAGGGAAAAGATAGAGAAAAATCTAATCTTTCCATGTACTGAATCCTAGATTTTCAGGGCTAGAAGGATTCTCAGAGACTACTTGAGGAAAAAAGGAAAAATCAAGGCCAAGAGCAGATGGCACATAGTATAACAGGGCTGGAAGTTTAGTCAGTCAGTCAACAAGCATTTATTATGTACTCACCCTGGGCCAGGCACTGTCCCCGAAAAGAAAGGAAAAAAAAAAAAAGAAAAAGAAAGAAAGCATTTTCTGTTCTCAAGTTTTATGTGATTTGCCCAGTTAGGAAGTGTCTGAGGCTGGATTTGAACTCAGGTCCTCTTGACGCAGTACTCTATCCACTATGTCTCCTATTTGGCCATACAACTAGCTGATCACACAGACTAGAGGGAAAACTTCAGAGCGAAAATGCTTATGGCTAGATGACTTGGGAAAAACTCAAAGAAGGCAGGGTTTGAGCTTTAGAGGAAGCCACTAGAAAAGTAAGAGATAGACATGACATGAAAGAGGGTTCCAGGCATGGGGAAGTCAGTGCAAAGATACAAAAATAGGAATAAACAGCAAAGAGGAGAGTGTGTAGGGAATCAAGTGTAAGATATGATAGAGTTGATTCAGAGGTTTTGAACCTGAGAGGTGATTTAGAGGATCTGGTAATAAGCAGCTGGGATGAGAGGATGGCTTTACAAAGGGGCCTTAGAAATAACCCAGCTCATCTCATACAAGGGAAAAACCATCTCTTAGAAAGAAGGGTCTAAAGATCATGAGATGAGACAGTCAGGGATGAGGAAAAAAAAAAAAAAAAGAACTTAGTTGAATCCCTTCATATAATGGCAGAGAGGTGGGGATGGAATGGGGAATCAGGCTCAGAAATGGGAAAGGAGAAAGTATTACATGATGCTAAGTCTTAAAGAGATTTCTTTGCTCATATTGCTTTTCTTCCTCTTTGTTTCTCTGGCTATACACAAGTAAAGTTTTCATTTAAGACCCACATGGGCTGGTTTTGGAATCCAAGGACCTGGAGTTGACCCTTTGTGACTTGTATTAGTTTTTTTTTTCCTTGGGTCTCAGTTTCTCCATATGTAAAATAGGGATGTTGGACTAGATGACCTCTAAGGTCAGTTTAGTGGCTCAAGCATTAGTGGCTGAATGGCTAGAGCAATTGATCTGGAGTTAGGCACATCTGAGTTCAAATCCATCTTGAAATACTTATTAAGTGTGTGATCCTGGGCAAGCCACTGAAACTCTGTCTACTTCAGTTTCCTCATCTATAAAATGGGGATAATAATAACACACCCCCATCAAAGATGGTGTGAGCTGATATTTGCAAAAGTCTTTGTAAATCTTAAAAATATTATCTAACTGCTCACCATTACTATTATTATACACTAGGTCCCTTCCAGGGATAATGCCCTACACATAAATCTGTGGTTGTTAATAAATGCTTATTGAATTGAATTAAACCCTACAATCCCATGATTTGCAACAACAAACCCATTCCACAGAAGCAAAGTCCAAGGCAATGAGAATTTTTGATCCACAAAGCCCAGAAATAGTCCAACTGACCCACCATGTTTCTTCTTTTCCAGATAAATTCCTGAAGGCACTAAAAGATGAAAAGTTGCAAGGCATAAAGATGAGGCAGCACCTGAAGAAGCCCACGCCGCTCTCCTAACGAGATGTCGAAGGCCGCGTTACCGTATCTCCATAGCGTTAGATGT
This sequence comes from Sminthopsis crassicaudata, assembly GCF_048593235.1. Lineage (NCBI taxonomy): Eukaryota > Metazoa > Chordata > Mammalia > Dasyuromorphia > Dasyuridae > Sminthopsis > Sminthopsis crassicaudata. The sequence continues at coordinate 222,821,369 of NC_133622.1, read as the reverse complement.
TATTGAGTAGAGAATGTATCCCGTTTCTTGCCGTTTCAGATATAACTATTTTCTGTTCTTTAGTTCCTTACCTCTTTCCTGCTCCCAGGTGCACATTACAAATACAGCGTCAGCTTGTCTAGTAAGCCCCCTGGAGTTGCTCCTCTTTGTTAATGTTGGTGGGTGTTGGCCATTTTTTTTCTGCCTGATGGGATAGCTTCCTGAGCATCTGATGGGTGTCAGGAAGCCAGAAGATGTAATTGGCTTGTTTGCATTCTGGAGTGCCTGGGGTTGGAGGACACTTTCAAGGGGATCAGGAGTCTGAAGGCAGTGCCATTCGGTGGGGCTGTTCCTGCTGTTTGAAGTCAGAGAAGCAGGCAGATTCATATAACCTCTGAGGTGGAAGGCATGGGACAGGAGGATCAGCCTTTGTTATTGAGCTGAGCAACCTCTGGAAAGAGGCCACATGGACTTGTGGGAGGGAGAGCAGAGGGAAAACAGCAGGGGGAGTATGGTTTTCTCCTCTGGAAAAGGAAAGTCATCCTAGATCATTTAATCACTCCACAAACATTTCATTAAATGTCTACTGTAAGTTGGGCAAGTCGCTTAACCTCTGTTTGCCTTAATCCACTGGAGAGGAAAATGGCAAACCACTCCAATATCTTTGCCAAGAAAATCCCACGGACACAACTGAATGACAATGAGTTGGGTATTATAAGAACAAAGGTAGAAATAATTGCTGTCCACTGAGTTCAGTCTAGCCACGGGAGACTTGTATATGTGTGTATATGTGTACATGTATATATGTATGTGTGTGTGTATATAGGTATATGAAGAATACATACAAACAGATATCATTCTATTTCTATTGCCTTTGACCCTCTATTCTCTTCTATGCCCCCAAATGCCAAGAACAGCAATCAAAATCCTCAGATTTAATTCCTAGACTGTTTCCTCCCAAGCCCCTCCCTGCGCAATCTCATATACTCTGAGACATACTAGAATGGCCAATGTCATTATGACCCTGCTTATAGAGAAGGGAATTGGACATGACTGGAGAAAGTTGGAGCAAAAAAGCAGTGCAGTCACAGCAGAAAAGGAGAGCCAGATATGGCTTAAAGACCTGCATTGGAATCCTGCTTTTGCTGCTACTTATCTGTATGGGAGTGAGCAGTTCCATTGCCTTCCCTGAACCTCAGTCTCTTTCTCTGTAAACTAAGGGGAGTGGACTAGAAAAATCTCTAAAACCCAATTTTGATTTATATCATTAGCTCCATGAATACTTTTCTTTTCTCAAACAGGAAAAAAAATAGTATGTATTACTTCAGCCAATCAACAGGCTTCAGATTTAGGATTAGAAGGGACTTATCTTGTCTAAGAGTTTATTTAGAAGAGGTGATCTAGTCTAACTCCTCTCCTTTATTTCCCAGATAAGTAAACAGAGTGGAAATGAAAGGGCCGTAACTTGCATATAGTCACTTTATTTTCTCCCTTTTTTTGTCATCCTAGTTTTTTTTTTTTGTTTGTTTTTTTTGCCATCCAGCTGTTTTTCTTTCCATGACTGTTCTCTTTTGTCCTAATTTCCTAGGAATTTTATTTTAAAAGCTTACATTTCCCCCAAGGACATGAAACTTTGAAAGGTGTTTCACCAAGCTTTTAAAAGTGAGCTGTTGGTAATGGTATGTGTTTTTTAAAACCATGGAGTAGTAAATAGAGCCTAGGACCTGGAATTAGAAAGGCCAAATTCCAGCTAAGGACATTCACCAGGTGTGTGGTCCTGGGCAAATGACCTAACCTCTCTGAGGCTCAATTTCCTCATCAGTAAAATGGGGATAAAAATATGTTGTGAAGATCCAGGGAAAAGATATGCAAAAATTTCTGAGGAAAATAACTCCCTAGGAAGGCTTTTATATGTGAGCTATTCTTACTATTAGAACATGAGAGACCATGGCTTTTTCTTCTTAATCCTAACTGTGTGTTTAGAATGATGGCCAATGGGGAATATGTGGCCATTTTGAAGTCAACTGTACAGTATCACTTGCTGATCAGAGTAGCAGAAGTAGTGGCAGACAGGGGAGCAACAGCCTACTGTTGAACATTTTTATTGCCTGATTTTATAGCCAGGAGACTAGTTTTGTCCTAGGATCCTGCAGCTTTCGCATCTCAGGCATGTTATGGCCACCTGGTCCTGCTGTTCTAGCTGGGATTGTTCAGTGACCTTAAGAAACTGGGCATTTGTGATCATCTCGGGAGGTCTGGGTCTCATGATTGCAGCCTTTCATGGCTCAGGTCTGATGTCACTCACTGCCAGTCTCCCCAGAACCTGACCAATAATAATAAAAAAAAAAAAGAACAAATTCCACCTTTAAGGTCTTCCATAATCATTGCACGCTACATTGCAGCCAAACTAGACAGTTTAAACTATTCCCCCTGAATTCCTTTTGTGGCACATAGGAGGTCCTTATTAATGCTTATTCAATGGGACTGACTTGAACTTCCATTCTATCTCCCACTGGTGTGTAATGATGCAAGCTGTTATCCCAGTCTCATGGTGCATTCATTCCCCCATCTCTACCTCTTAGAATACTTGTTGACTTCCAGTGCCAAGTTGGTGGAATTAGGAAGGACTCCTCTGAAGCCCTTCCAATTCTTTCCAAACAACTAGAAAACTTATTCAACTGATCTAGGAGCAGAAAAGCAGCTTACCAGCCTGGCAGAAAAGGTCTGTCTCATTGGGATGGGAGGAAAGCAAGGACCAAGAGCAGCAGCAGGAAGCCTCACAGCAAGGGGCCTGCAGCAAGCTCCATGCCTGGGACAATCCACCATTGGGGCCCCATCCTCCTGCAAACCAGCAGCCCTCTAGATAAGTGAGCAGTCTGTGCAAGTCCCACACCAGTGACTCTCTCCTCAGTACAAGCTGCTAGATAGACTTTGACCCTTTTGCTGGTCATTTATAAAGCCCTCCCCTAGGACTGACCAATAGTGGATCTCACTTCCTACCCAATTTCTGGATCTACCAGCAGAGAGATCCCATTTCCATAGCAACTTAACAGCTGAATCTCAGCCCTGGAACAGATCAAAAACAATATTCCTCCTCCAGGGCCAGCCACTAGAAAGACTTTATTACCATAGCAACCTATCAGCAAGGCCCTAAAGCAGACCATGTTTGCTAAACCCCATAACCAGGGGAGGCCAACAGGAAGGACTTTTTTCCCCAGTACAAGCCAGAAGGGAAATCCACCCTCCAGAAAAAGAAAGCAGTTAAAACTTTGAAGCCTAATGAAAGCCAGCAGTAAGACCCAGAGCCCCAGTACAAAAAGCATAGAACAATGTAGGAACAGAGCCAACTCTCACAAAAAAACCAAGTCACAAAAAAGGCATAAAAGACCAAAAAAAAAAAAAGTGATGATAGAAAGTTACCATGATGCTAGGGAGGATCAAGACTTAGAAGAGGACAATCCTGTCAAAATGGCCATATGTGAAGTCTCAAAGAAAAATGGAATTTGGCCACAGGCCCAAAATGAACTCCTAGAAGAGCTTAAAAAGGATATTTAGAAGCAAATTAGAGAAGTATTACGAAAATTGAGAAAAAGAGTAATGCAAGAGAATCATGAAAAATAAATCAATAGCGTAGGGAAAAGATATGCAAAAATTTCTGAGGAAAATAACTCCCTAGAAAATAGAATTGACCAAATTTTAAAAAGTACAAATGTTCACAAAAAATTTCTTAAAAACTAAAATTGGTCAGGTAGAAACTCATAACTATGAAACATTTAGATACAATAAAACAAAATTTTAAAAAGAGGAGAAATTTCTCATTGGAAAAACAATTGACCTAGAAAATAGATCCATCCAGGAGAGAGAAGAATTATAATACTAAAAAAAACCTAGAAAACATTTTTCAAAAAAATTATCAAAGTAAATATTAGAACCAGAGGGAAAAACAGAAATTTAAAGAGTCCACAGATCACCACCAGAAAAAGATCCCAAATTGAAAATTCCCAGGAATATTACAGGCAAATTCCAGAGCTCAAATATTACAAGGAAAAGATATGGCAAGTAATCAAAAAGAAACAATTTAAATATTGTGGAGCTACATTCAGGATTACATAGGATTTGGAAGCTTCCATCTTCTGGAACCAAAAGGTTTGGAATATGATATACCAGAAGGCAAAGGAGTTAGGGTTACACCTAAGAATCACCTACTCAGCAAAATTCAACATAATCTTTCTGGGGAGGGGGATGAAATTTAACAAAATAGAGGATTTTCAAGCATTTCTAATTAAAAGACTAGTGCTGAATTAAAATTAAAAAAAAAAAAAAAAGCTAATTTCCAAATACAAGATTCAAGAGAAACAAAAAAGGTAAAAAAGAAACAAGATTTCTATATAGCAAGATAATTCTTGTAACTCTTAACTTTATTACTATAAGAGCAATTATGTAGGCAGTGTGGATATAAGATTGAAGGGGAAGGAAACTCTGTTTTCTTTAAAATTATCACTCTTATCCCTTTTGGAGTCTCAGGCCCTCCTGGAGAAGGCATATCCCCCAGATAAGTTACATTTCAGAGATGCCAGATCCTTTGATTCAATTAGAAATCTTGGTCAAAAGACCTTTTTATCTTTTGAGGATGCTAGAACCTTTGAATTCCAATTGGAGATCTGGGCCAGATACCAATAAACATCTAGGCCTGGGGACTTTGGCTTTCTGAAATCTGAAGCCTCAAGACTCTTTTTAAAGGCCATCTTCTGAAGTCACTCTTTGCAGAAGGTCCAAAGCAGCTTGCTCTGCTTCTAAGACCCTGCCCGCTGAGAAGGCATTCTCTTCTCAGTGTCAGCCTCCATTTCCCTAATAGGACTTTGCTACTAAAGAAGTCAATCTCTTAGCAAAACTGGCTTCCTATCCAACAATAAACTTTCATTTTTGCTAATTAATATTTCAGGTTCATGACTTCTTTCATGAAGAATCTGTGCACTGACCAAAAGGGGATTTCCAAAACTCTCTGACTGCCACTAACCTCATCAATGTGACTTTGATGAGATGATATCCCAACAAACAAAATAAAGGGATGGGAAGGAAATTGAATTGGAAGAAGGGAAGGGGAGTTTGAATAGGGTAAATTATCTCATGTAAGAGAGATTTAAAAGAGACATTATAATGAAAGGAAGATTGAGGGAAGAATGGCAGGTAAAACTTAAACTTTAAATCTAATCAAAATTGATTCAAAGAGGGAATAACATTCACACTCAATTGGATGTGGAAATATAGCTTACTTATAAGGAAGTAAAAAATGACAGGGATAATAGAAGGAGGAGGAGGTACCAGTAAAAGAGAAGGTATATTGGGAAAAGCAGACATAATAAATAAAACACTTGTGAGAAAGGAAAGAATGGGGCATAAGAAGGGGAATAAATAAGTGAAAAGTAGCATGAAGGTAAATATGCAATTAGTTGTCATAACTATAAATGTGAATGGGATGAACTCACTGGGTAGCAGAAGGGATTAGAAACCATAATCCTACTATTGTACTACTGTTGTTTACAAGAAACATGAAGCAGAGAGATACACACAGGGTAAAGGTAAGGGGCTAGAGCAAAATATTATGCTTCAGCTGAACCATAGAAAGCAGGAGTAGAAGTCATTTCAGACAAAGCAAGAGCAAAAATAGGTCTAATTGTTTGTTCAAAGAAGACCAAGACATCAGGGAAGTGATGCTATAATATGCAAATGAATTGGATTTAAGTGAGGGAGGGTGGTGTAAGGTCACCTGCCTCACTTTCTCCTCCAGAGCCATTTGGTTTGGTGGCAAAATATAGATCAAAATGATTGGAGGTGGCCCTGGATGAAATGGGGGAACTTAAGCTAATGTCTTCAACGGGTCCCCATTGGCTATACCCATTCAGTGATTAAGAGTAGGTAACAAATGAGGCAAAGAATCTCCTCTTTTACCTAGTCCAAAAGAAAATCTAAATAAATAAATGAAGAAGAAAAAGAAGAAAACTCTATCTTGCTGAAAGGTACTACAGACAATGAAGTCATATCAGTACTAAACAATATGCACCAAATGGTATAGCATCTAAATTTTTGCAGAAATTGAATGAGTTATGGGAGGAAATAGATAATATAATTATACTAGTGGGGGAGATTTCAACTTTCCCCTCTCAGAACTAGATAAATCTAACCAAAAAGTAAATGAAAGAAATTAAGGCAGTTAATAAAATTCTAGAAAGATTAGAAAAGAGATTTCTATAGAAAACTGAATGAGAATAAAAGGAATATACCTTTTTCTTAGAAATATATGGCACTCATACAAAAACTGAGCATGTATTAGGATATAAAAACCACATAACCAAATGAAGAAAACAGAAATAGTAAATACCTTCTTTCGAGGTCGTAATACAATTAAAAATATATTCAATAATGGACAATGGAAAAAAAGATTAAAATTAATTAGAAATTAAACAATCTAATTCTAAAAACAAGTGGTTCAAAGCAAATAAATTATAGAATCAATTGATAATTTCATTAAAGAAAATTACAACAATGAAGCAAAATTTATGGGATGTAGCCAAAGAGGTACTTAGGAAAAATTTATATCTCTAATTGATTACATCAATAAAATAGAGAAAAAGAAGATCAATGAATTGACTCTTAATTAAAGACTAAATTAGAAATCTTGAAAATCAAAGGTTAGATTAATAATAAAATTGAAAGAAAACTAAACTAATAAAAACTAAAACCTGAAACCAATAAAAGAGATAAATGACTGTTAAATTTGACTAAAATTTGACCAAATTACCAGTATCAAAAAATGAAAAGGATGAATTCACCACCAATGAAGAAATTAAGGTAATTCAAGGAGCTATTTTGCCCAATTATATGTCAATAATTTGACAATCTAAATGAAATGGATGTATATCTACAAAAATAAAAATTACTCAGATTAAAAGAAGACGAAATGAAATACTTAAAAGAACCCAATCTTAGGGGGAAAAGTTGAATAAGCCATCAGAGAACTTTCTAAGAAAAAATATTCTCAGAACCAGATGGATTCACAAATGAATGCTATCAAATGTTTAAAGAACATTGAATCCCAATACAATATAAGTTATTTGGAAAAGTAGGCAAAGAAGGGGTCCTATCAAAAAATTTTTTATGACATAAATATGGTGCTGATACCCAAACTAGAAAGAACCAAAATAGAGAAAGACCTATTTCTTTAATGAATACTGATGCAAAAATTTTAAAGCATTAGCAAAAAGATTGTAGCAATATATCACAAAGATTATACACAATGACCAGGTGGGATTTGTACCAGGAATGCAGGACTGGTTCAATATTAGGAAAACTATCATCATAGTTTACTACATCAATAATAAAATCAATTGAAATCATAAGATTATCTTAATAGATGCAGGAAAAGTGTTTTAATTAAAAAATTTTTTATTTAACCATTTTATTTTCAAAACATATGTATGGATAATTGTCAACATTTACCCTTGCAAAACCTTGTGTTCCATATTTTTTCTCTGCCTTCTCCCTAGCCCTTTCCCTAGATAGATGGCAGATAATCCAATATATATTAAACATGTGCAATTTTTCTATACATATTTCCATAATCATACTGTGGAAGAAAAATCAGTTCAAAAAGGGGAAAAAATAAGAAAGAAAACAAAATGCAAGGAAACAACAACAGAAAGAGTGAAAATACTGTACTGTTATCCACAATTAGTTCCCACATCCTCTCTCTGGGTGCACATGGCTCTCTTCATCACAAGACCATCAGAACTGGCCTCAATCATCTCATTGTTGAAAAGAGTCACATCCATCAGAATTGATCATTGTATAATCTTGCTGTCACATCTACAATGATCTCCTGGTTCTGCTCACTTCACTTAACATCAGTTCATTCAAAGTCTTTTATATTTTTTAAAGTTTTACTTATTTAAAAATTTTTAAATTTTCAAATACATGAATAAGTTTCAACATTCACTCTTATAAAACCTTGTGTTCTAATTTTTTCCTTCCATCTCCCCACCCCTCTTTTAGATGGCAAGTGATCCAATATGTATTAGACATGTACAATTCTTCTATGTGATATATGATGAAGATTGTGGGGGAATGAAGAGACTGGAGATGGTGAGATCCCCATGCAGCAGAGGATATGGTGACCTATTTCTTTCTTATCTAGCTTAATCACTGATTAAGTGTTGCTTCAGTCAAAGTAAAACCTGTTAAAGACCTTAGTTTAAAAAGATCAAGGTCTCCCATCTCCAGTCCTTCTTATCTTGCCACTGCACTCACATGATGCTGGGGGAGAAGTGGGGCTGATAACTTTTGCATAGTCCTCCCTTGCTTCAATCCAATTCTTTTACAAGTCATGGTATCACTCTTCTGATGTCACAGAATTAAGGGAATTTAAATTGATATCCACATGCCACATAGAAGAAAGACCTTCAAAGTGCCCTGGAGTATAATTTAGCGAGAATACCATAGATGAGAGGAAACAGCCATAGAATGATCAGTCTCACAGACAGCAGAATAAATGGCATCTTTTCATCAAAGGCTGTCCCCAACCTTTAAGAGGTCCCATTAGAAATATAAGAAAAATAGTTCCATTCCTGAAAATTATCTAAATAGAAGAACAATGATGAGAACTACTGCCAATTTCTTAAACTTTTTTTTTTCTATTTACATTTGTATAAAATGATCACCATTCATGATATCATCTTTGGGTAAAAACAAAAGCAGCCTCCTTACAGGAATTGAAGGGGGTTACCAGAAAACAGAAGCATTTCCAGAAAAAAAACAAAAAATAAAAAAAAAACATGAAAGATGAAAGGAATCTTAGTTTTCATCATGTTCAACCTCTTGTATCAGCAGATGAAGAAACTGAAGTTCAGAGTGAGGAAGTCACTTGCCCAAGATCATGGAGCTCATTCATCATTAAAGTCAAATTATATATATATATATATATATATATATATATATATGTATATGTGTATATATATATATACACACATATATATGTACACACACATATATATATACACACATATATATACACATATATACACATATACATATATATACATACACACACACACACACACACACATATATATATATATATATATATATATATATATATATATATATATATATATATATATATATATATATATATATATATATATATATATATATATATATATACATATATATATATATATATAGGTTATATAGCCCAGCCCTCCTGATTCACAGGACTGAAAGATCTTACCTGCTGAATGATCAATTGCTGCATAAATATTGGCTGCCACCATCACCATCATCACTTCCACCCTATCCATTCACTGCCACAAAGCAGTAAATAGAATATAAGAATCAGGAAGAATGGACAAAGGAAACAGAGACCATGGGGGAAAGGAGCCATGTGCCTAATTCTAATCACAAATTAGGAAACTCCAAAGCAGAGAGGCTGGGAGATGGGATCAAATCATCTGGCCCAGGCAGGGATACAACCTATGCTATTGACACTTGCTTTTCAGTCATATTTTATCCTATTTCCGTTCATGCATTCTGTGCATTCATTCCATCCAAACTGGCCTTAAGAGTTTTCCTACCCTCTTCTAACTGCATTTTTGTAAAATTTCTCCCCACAAATACATACATTCTTTTCACCATTGAATCTGTTAAAAATTTTCAAATTATCTGATAGTTTTCCTAGGAATTCACTCCTGATAACCTGAAAGGGTCCCTTCCGGTTATTTCTTATCTTTCTTGAACCTTAGGCTGAACCTTATCTGTGGTTATATCTTCTCCTGTGAGATTCTTGAGAGCAAGAACTTGTGTCTTGTTTTCCTGTCTCTAGTGGCTAGCACAATGCCTTGCAAAGAACAGTCATTTAATAAACATTTATTGAATGGAAATGGGAATTTTCTGGGAAAATAAAATGTTCTAAGCAGATCAAGCCCACTAGATGGCAGCAGGTAATTAGTTTGTTTTGAGCAGCTACTCCCTTTTGTTAGCCCTTCAACAGGAGTGCATTTTTATCAGTCTGTTAATTATTAATTAAAAGAAAATCCATTAAAAAACATTTGGAAAGGGAGATGGCATTCGGAGCTATTAAATCCATTAGTTGTTAAAATAAGTGTAGTTGTTGAGTTTGAGTTTCTAGAAGCAAACTTTTGCTGGTTCCTTTGTCAGGATTTACTGGTGATTTTGTGCATTCCCTCTAGAGATAGAAAGATTATGGATACATAAGGAGTCAGAGCTGGATGGAACCTCAGAACACAGAACATGTAATGTCAGATCTGGAAGAAATCTTAGAACATAGAACATTTAAATAATAGAGCTAGAAGGAACTTTAGAAAACAGTCTCCAGAATGTAATATGTTAAAGTGGAAGGCATCGAAGATTATAATAATAATGGTTCTCTAAGTATGATCCTGGAGGTTTGAAGATACTTTTAGGGGGTCTATAAGATCAAAATTATTTTCACAACAATACTGAGATTTAAAATATCATAATATAGTAAATATCAACAAATATAACTCTCATAAACAAATGCTCTTTGGTGGGATCCTCAATAATTTCTGAGTTTAAAGGCATTTTACTAAAAAGTCAGTGAACCATTGGAATATAGATTATATGAGCTGATAGATGCTTTAAACATAGAAGAGAGTGTTAGGGCTGGATCCTAGGACATAGACTATTAGGCCTGGGATAGGACCCTTCTGTGGGCATTTCCATAAGGCTATTCCCTCCAAATTTCATTTGTGTTTGCAAGTTGTGTCCCAAGAGGGATTACCAGTACTTCAGTTTTTAGCTGATTCTTCCTACTATTATTCTTCATGAGCCCTTACCAGTTTGCTTCCCTTTAATGAACACCTAATAGACCCAACTACTTCTAATCAAAGGTATTACCCAAATACTATATATAGCAAGAACAGATAGCACAAAACATTCTTCCCAAATCTAGGTTACAAATATACAGTGGGGTATAGAGAGTGAGCACAAACTTAAATTTAAACTTAAACTTAAATTTAAACTTAAAGTACAATGGTATTGAGGTACACATGTAGGAAACATGTAGCCAAGGTAATTTAGAACTCTGGGACTCCAGAGCCTCTATGTCCTTTCTTTCTTGGAGAACATTCATGAAGTTCACATATTATTTTGGTAATGAATGAGTTGATAGGTTTGGTACATGGGTACTTTCTGGGCGGCTAGGTGGTGCCATAGTACATAGCGTACTGGGCCTGAAGTCAAAAAGACTCATTTTCCTGAGTTCAAATCTGGCCTTGACACTTGAAGCTATTAAGCCTATTAGTTTTTAAATTAGTGGCTGACTTTGAGTTTGTGGCAAAGCATCAAAGCTTATTTGCCTCAATTTCCTCATCTGTAAAATGAGCTGGAGAAGGAATGGTGAATTACTTAAGCATTACTGCCAAGAAAACTCCACATTGGGTCATGAAGAGTCAGACATGATTGAATAACAAGCTATCTTCTAGTTCTAAATCTATAATCTCGTGCATGTCCACACTCAGTCAACTGCTGATGTCTAGTTGTTTTTATCAACAGCCTATTCATTCTCCACTCCACACACACCCACTCTCCTGCTTCCACATACACAAATTGGAGAATTGACTGAAGTGTATTCATTAAGCCTAGCAGGATGATACATTGTGCTTCAGGGCGAATGGCAGAATAGATTTTGTTTCTTTTTAAAACACATTTTGATGTGGAAGTTTCAAATGATTTAAAAGCAGAAATATTAATCCAGATACAAAATCACAAATTGCTAATTAAGAGTAGATTGGAATATCAGGGAGAAGTGAGGGAGATCTATTCTTTGCCTTATGGGACAAGTATACAAAAATTCATTTAAATGTCAATCAAAAGTACTTAGTGATCTTCTCAAACCCCAAATCTCTGAGGGTTTTTTCTGAGTTTGGCATTCTTTAAATCAACCTGCTCATCCTTGTGAGCTGTGAGTTATAAGTTCCAGATGAGTTACCCTTTCATAATAAGGTTTCAATGAATGGAAATTCCAGGTATATTTTTGAATAGGGATTAAGTTGAAATTCCAAAGAAATCTCTTATGGTACAAGAATTCTCAGAGAAAATTTGGTGCACCCTATATAAAAAGGGATACTTGTAACCTTTGTCTGGACCCCAAATGAATGACTTATTCCCTGAGGAAATCATAGAAAAGTTTTCACTCAGCACCACCTGATTTCTCATTCAAGGATTAGAAGATAACTTCTAATCAGTCCCAGGATCAATCCTTGGATGGAAAATTAGATCTTCATAGAAATGAGGTTTTCCTCCTAAGGTAGAAATTTTGACTTTCTTTTCTTTTTTTCAGTTCATCAAAAACAGAGTCCTTCTGTATGTGGTACCAGAATAGAGGGACCCTTAGCAGGAAAGAGATATGTTCTTCCCAAACCCAGTGTAGCTTTGTTGAAGTACTTGGTACCCAGCTAAATCCAGAGTAGAATAGTCTTTCCATGAGATGGGGAAAGTATAAGGAATCTGAGACCAGTGTTGCTTAACAAGTACACAAAGGAGTTTGGTTTCTTACCTGAAGGGTGAAGGAATGACTTTCCATCAACCCTGGATCCCTAATCCCTATGGAATAAGCTCTACATGCTTAGGAAGCTCTGACAAGGACTAGACTTTCCCCCTCAGATGGGACTTGATTTTCTTTTTCTTTTTTTTTTTTTTTTTGGTGAGGGGAAGCATTTTGAAAATATCATGATAAATGGCTAATCTATTAAAATTTTAGAAAATAATTGTTGGGTTGGGGCAGTTAGGTAGTGCAATGAATAGAACACCAGCCCTGAAGTCAGGAGGACCTGAGTTCAAATTTGATCTCAGACACTTAACACTTTCTTGCTGTGTGATCCTGAGCAAGTCACTTAACTCCAATTACCTCAGAAAAAAAAAGAAAAAAGAAAAGAAAAGAAAATGATACTGTTCACTAAATTGTATCAGGGAAAAGTTAATCACCAAATTTGATTGTGCATTGTGTCACACAGAGTTTTCTTTTGTATAAGATGCTGAGAAAGACATTTTTAAAAGGATAAGGTAGAATTACTCTAAAGAGTTATTTAGGACCTGAGACTGCAGACTCTGTCAACCACACTCTGGTATATTCACCGAGGATAGCAAATATTAAACTTGGGGGAAGGGAGAGAATTTAAGAGGGATGTTTCATATACCTATTTTAATAATTATAGAATCTGGGAATCTCAATTGAATCAATCAGAAGGATAACCGAGACTTTCATTGAACCCATCAGTCAAAGGTTTTAAACTAAATATTAAAAAATCCTTGTTCCAATACTATATGATGATCAATTCTGATGGATATGGCCATTTTCAACAATGAGATGAACCAAATCAGTTCCAATGGAGCAGTGATGAACGGAACCAGCTACACTCAGCGAAAGAACTCTGGGAGATGGTTATGAACCACTACATAGAATTTTCAATCCCTCTAATTTTGTCCACCTGCATTTCTGATTTCCTTCACAGGCTAATTGTACACTATTTCAAAGTTTGATTCTTTTTGTACAGCAAAACAACTGTTTGGCCATGTATACATATATTGTATTTAATTTATATTCTAACATATTTAACATGTATTGGTCAACCTGCCATGGGGGGGGGGGAGAGAAGGAGGGGAAAAATTAGAACAAAAGTTCTGGCAATTGTACATGTTGTAAAATTACCCATGCATATATCGAGTAAATAAAAACTATTAAAATAAAAAAAAAATCCTTGTTCAATTTAGAAGTCTTTGTAAGATGTTGCATGCAGTGTAGAGATGTTGCACAAGTAATGTGTTTGTTAGGTTAGGTTGAGGAGAGCTAGTCATCTGTCATGCAAGTGATGTATGATGCTACTATAGCCAATTTATAGCTTAGGTATTTGAGCTTCTGGCAGAGTAGGGTGGAAACTCAACCAAGCCACTGAGAGGAAATCATTGAGGAAGGATGGAGAAAATCCTACCCCCTCCCCTGGTCTCAGTCTTGGTCTTCCCCTCCCCTTGGCTGGAAAAGGACTTTATGAGATTAAGAGGTTTGGGAGGTTGTACTTTGCATCAATGCTCTAGTAATGCTCCCAAAAAAAGTATAGCAGTGACTGGATCAGGAGGTAAGGACAGACTAGATGCAGTGAGAAAAAACCAGTTTTAGGGTTCTCTGAGGAAGTTCAAAGCAAAACTACGATATGCCAAAAGGGAACATCTAAAACTGAAGCTAAAGGAATTTCAGGAGCTGTGACTTACCCTTTGGCCATCTGGGACTTTGTATGTGGAGAATATGCCACAGATATTTTGGAGGTTGAGAGAAGGCATATTTTGTAGCAATTGTTCTTACTATATCACCTTAGTAAATACGTCTATCTATAAGTTAAGCCTAGCTAGTTTAAGGCCATCAGCTGATAATTGGGATGGTAGGCAGCACTGGGAGGTGAGGAAAAGTGGTATATAGTGTAGTAGTATATTATTAGAAACTCAACTTCTGAAGGTCTTTTCTAGGTTCTGGGGAGAGAAGCAGTAGCTAGCTCTAGGGACTGAACTCATCCACACAGACTCTAGCAAAAATCTAAAAATTGTACAAGGCCAAATAATGATTTTAAAAATTCAGTGAGAACCTATAAGTGATTTTTATCCACTCTAGAACTTCAGAAAAATCAGCTAAAAGCCCATGGGCAGAATGAGGGAATAAGGAGAAGGAAAAGAAGGAAATAAGCATGTATATTGCATCAATGTGCCACATACTGTGCTAAATGCTTTTTACAAATGTTATTTCATTTGATCTTCACAACAACTCTATGTGGTAGGTGCTATTCTTGCCCACATTTTGTAATTAGAGAATGTGAGGCAACAGGTTAAATGACCTGCCCAAGATCACACAGCCAGTTAGCATCAGGATAGATCTGAATTAAGGATATTCTGACTCAAGGTCCAGCACTCCATCCACTGTGCTGTCAGCTGGTTCCAAAAGGAAAAAAGGCTACCAGAGAAGATGGAATCTGTACTCAAATAGGAAGCCCCCTTGAGAGACCCAGAGATAGGTATAATCTGGAAGACTCTGTCCCAGGCGAGCAAAAATAGAGGCTCCTTCTAAGCTATAGAGCTGTCAGAAACCCACAACAGAGATTTCAGAAAGGACTAGAGGCAGCAGCAATCAGCGTTGATGTGGAAGTGCCCAGTGGGATACTCAGGACCTTAGTACTTTTTGGGCAGTGCTCTAGAGGACACTGAAAATCCATCAAACTCAACAGGGAACTAGATAAGGACAGGAAAAGGAAAAGAAAGGGAGGATAATGCTAGAGAGGAAACTGTCAAAAGCAAAACAGAATTTCTGATTATGAAGAGGGAATTAGAAAGGGAAAAAGAAAAACAAAGAACTAGGAACTCAGGGGTGGCCATCAATTAGGGAATGATTGATTAAATGATGGTCTAAAAAGAAAAACAAAGAACTAGGAACTCAGGGGTGCCCATCAATTAGAGAATGCCTGATTAAATGATGGTCTAAAAATATAATGGAATCCTGTTGTTCTGTTAGAAATAATTAAGAGCATTCTGGAAAGCAAGAACTAGTGACTATATACAATGAACATACGTAGAAATGTGAGTCAATGTCTATGTTCACTTAATATATATGATACATTCATGTATGTATATACCTGTATGTGGATATATATATCCCTAGGGTGTGTACATAAATATATAGATATATGTGTATATATGTAATTTTGCATAAATTAGATATAGGTTGTGTATATATATATATACACACATATATATGCATATATATAGTGCATAACATGAACATAACAGATATGAAGTGATTTTGATTGGAGTGATGAAGAAAAGTTATATGTGGAAGATAATATTTGAGGATAAAGACTTTGAATGAGGAAAGATCAAAACTAGAACAGTTTATATGACAACAACATTGTAAAGAAAGGCAGTTTTGAAAGCAATGACCAGTCATGTCTCCAAAAGATCTGTAATGAAAAATGTTGTATCTACTTAGTTATTTATTCATTTATTCATTCATTCATTTATTTATTCCTTCATTCATTAATCCATTCATCCATTTATTTATTTATTTATCTAACTATTTATTTATTTATTCATCTACCTATTTATTTATGTATTTATTTATTTATTTGGCTGAGGCAATTGGGATTAAGTGACTTGCCCAGGGTCACACAGCTAGGAAGTGTTAAGTGTCTGATTTGAACTGGGGTCCTCCTGAATTCAGGGCTGATGCTCTATGCACTGTGCCACCCAGCTGCCCCATTTGTTTGTTTGTTTGTTTATTTGTATCTACTTCTTGATAGAGAGGTCATGGACCCAAGGTACAAAAGGAAACACAATTTTGTCCATGGCCACCATGTAAATCTTTTTTGCTTGAGTGTGCTCATTTGTTACAAGGGAATTTTAAAGTGTATAGAGGGATGCAGAAGGTAGTATAGAAGGAAGCACAGACAAACAGGATTAAACAACCCCTGCCTTTAAGGAGCTAACATTGTATTGGGGAAAACAGCATTTGTGTGTGTGTCTGTGTGTACCACACGTATATACATATACACATGCATACATACATTGTAGATGCAATACATATATGTATGTGTGCATGAGTACAGAAAATATACCTTTGTATATAGGAAACATAACTGAGGAGGCAATATTTGTATATGTGTTTGTACAACCACCTGTAGATGCATGTGTATAAATTCCTAAAAAGTGTGCACAAAAATATAACATTATACATGTATATGTCTATATGCATACATATATACACATACATAAAATAGATATGAAGTGATTTTTATAGGGTGCCAGCCTAATCTAGAGGTATGAAGAAAGGTCACAGGTAGAAGGTGATATTTGAGGATAAAGACTTTGAACAATTGACCAAGACAGATGCCTGAATGCGGGCAGACATCCCATTTCCCACATACTTATTCCTGCTGTTTGCCTAAATGTGGGCACTGGCTTTTATTCCCTTTCCTATCATCCTTGGTGGGCTCTGGCTTTGACTCCCTTTCCTATCATCTTTGGAATTCTAGTTGACTTTTTGTGTTATTTTGGGGTGATTGGAGTCACTTTGTGAAGCGTTTGGATTTTCTAATTGAACCTCTTGATTACCTAGTGGCTAGCACAGTGCCAGGTGCATGGTTGGTGCTTAATAAATGTTTATTGATTGACTTAACATGGCCATCTGCCTCCTCCTCTCTAGTAAGCTGAGCCTCTTGGCAACCATCATGTGAGATATAGTGAATGTATTATTATCCTTATGTTTCAGATGAGGGAACCAAGGCTCTGAGAGATTGTGTTCTGGTCATAAGCAAATGGAGAAAACTTGTCTAGTGCAGGATTTAAACCCACGTCTCCTTCAGTTCCAGCACTCCATCCATTCAGCTACCTTTCCTCTCAGTGGACTGATACATAGTTCTTGTTCTATTAGTCCATAATAAAATTTAGGACCTGCTTTCATGGACCAGTGCTGAAGGACATAAAAACCCAAATCTGACAAAAAGGATTCTAAACTGCCAGTAATTAACAGAGAGCAGGTGGGCAGTGAATGTTGAATTATATTGAATTGGCCAATTATGGCATTTTAGATATTTGGAAAACACAGGTGGATCCACTAGATGGGGTCCATTCCATGTTACTAGGTTGAAACAAAACCTAGCCGTGCATATGGAGACAACAATTCTAGCAATATTGACATCTTATAGCATTGCATGAACTTCAAAGGACTTTCCCATCTCCAGCTATTATAAAGCTTGGTGGAAGAGGCCTCTGTATGTAGTAAGAATGGTACAGTAGAGTAAATATGTCAGCACTTTACAAATTATTGTGTGGCTTCAGGGCAATAGGGATCAAAATACCAATGGGTTACTCTAAAGCAGTGGTCCTCAGACTTTTTAAATAGGGGGCCAGTTCACTGTCCCTCAGACTGTGGGAGGGCCAGACTATAGTAAAAACAAAACCTTATGGTTTAAAGCCCATTTGCCATAACCTGGCAGGCCGCATAAACATCCTCAGTGGGCCACATCTGGCCCTCGGGCTGTAGTTTGAGAACCCCTGCTCTAAAGAGTCAAGTAAACTCTTAACAGCTAGGTGGTATTATAGATAAAATGGCTTTGAGTTGGGAACATGAGTTCAAATTCACCTTAAGGCACTCCCTGGAGTGTGACCCTAGTCAAGTCACTTACTTGTTTCCTCAGTTTCCTCAACTGGATTGAATGAGATAATATCAATAAAAATATTTCCTCAAAGCCCATATAAACTGTCAGCTATTATTATATGGACAAAATAAAAGGACACTTTGCTTTAAAAGTTAAGGGAGGCCAATGTACTCTGTTAGAGTTTAAAATATGCTATAAAGTAGTAATTATCAAAACCGGGACTGGTCAAGAAGCAGGAAAGTAGATAAAAGGACAGAAGAGCAATTCCAGAAAGAGAAACATGACAACAATGAAAAGAAGAAGGTAAACAAAACAAAAAGTGATATGTTGGCAAACTTTTTTATCCCTACTCCTCAGCATAGAACCCGGCACCTAGTAGTGGTTATTCAAATGCTTATTATTTAGTAACTGAGAAAAATCTGACATCCCAGAATCTCTGTGGAATATTTGGTATATATCTTTATAAGAGACTCGGGAAATCTCTAAAGGGAAAGACTATGAGTAGGCAATGGAACATGAATTTTATCTAATAATCTTAAGATTGTTCAAGCCCTCTAATTAAATACAAATTAAACCCCTCAAGTTAGTGAAACTAAGAGTGACAAAAAAGATCCACTCACACATCGTTTGTGGACTTGCAAATTGATACAATCTTTTGCAGAATATTCTGACAACAATCCCAAAATCAATCTTATTCTCCGACCCCATGATCCCATTTCTGGAAGGCAATGAAAAGGAAACAAGACTGAAATGAACAAAAGCTATTTCATCTGGAGCAGAGAAAAAGTTGGCAGCAACACATCCAACGGTTATGAACTAATTTTGGCCATGGAATGGGAAATCATTAAACCATGACAAATGAGGAATATACAGAAATATGGAAAGACTATTTAAATAAGGCAAAGTGAAGAAAAGATGTACAAGAGTAAACTAAGTATACACTGATTACATCGACAGATGTAAAGGGGCAAGAAGATTGGGAGGAGACGAAATTGGATAAATTGTTAAAATATTTTTATTACAAATGGTTTTGATCATATGGTTAATATTAGGAACTTTAAGAGATTTCCTTTTTTGCTCTGTGGAAATTAAGTTTAGAATATATCTTCCTACCCCTAGTCCAACTGTGACAATCTTTCCCACAGGATTTTATAACGGTCTAACCTTTGACTCTTCTATCATCGAATCAAATTATTTCTAGTCTTCAGGAGTAATGGAAGTTATAGGAGCAGACTTTGGCTTCGTGTAGCTAACGCAATGTACCAGACCTGGAGTCAAGAAGAAGTGAGTTCAGACGTGACCTTAAACTGCAGCGGGGTGATCTTGGTCAAGTCATTTATTACTTCTTGTTCTTGACTATAAAATGGGGATAATTAATAATAACTAGCATTTATATAGTACATAGTAGGTGGTAGGTGCTGTGATAAGCACTTTACAAACATTATCTCATGTAACAAATATTTCATTTATTTCACATGACTGTTGAGAGGATAAAAAGAAATATTTGTGAAGCCCTTAGCACAAGATAAATTCTTATTCCCCTTTCCATCTTTTCATGTAAAGAACTTCCTAATTAGACTATTCACAAGTGGAATGGGCAATCTTGACATTTGGGGTTTTGATGTCCACTTGTTGATATAGAGAGAATTCTTGTTTAGGTATGGGTGGGTTGGCTGGGATAGCCTCATTCCTTCCAACATTGAGACTGGGATTCCGTGAGTAGGCTGGGACATGGAATCAATTTGTTTTGGGTAGAAACTTTTTTTTCTGTTTGTTTGTTTATAAGACCTATTAAATCAGAGTATGAAGCCTAAAATTTCTCAAACCATCATCTAATAAAGGGATAAGAAATTTCAAGAAACTGTACTTTCTTTTTTTTTTTTTCTTTTCTTTTTCGTTTTTCTTGTTTTGTTTTGTTTTGCAAAGCAATTGGGATTAAGTGACTTGTCCATTGTCACACAGCTAGTGTCTGAGGCCAAATTTGAACTCAGGTCTTCCTGATTCCAGAAACTGTACTTTTTAAATCTTCTTTTCCTAACTCCTCCACCAAATCTTGTAATAATATACTTATCAAAATCGGGAAAATTTTGCTACTTCAGGGCATTCACTGTGTTTGGAATATTGTATTAAATTTGAGCCAATAAGAATGGCTCAAACCCAGGATTATTGGGATTGGGGATATTGCCCATTAGCCCCAAGAAACCATTCCATGTTATCTCATTTTCTTAAAAGAATTACAGATGTGCCTTATAAACAAGAATTACAAGAAACCCCTCAAGTTAGTGAAACTAAGAGTGACAAAAAAGATGCACTCACACAGGTAGAAAGCATGGCATAGAATAATCATCAGTGGTCGGGAATCAGGAATCCCCTCAATTACCTTCTGTATACATTTCTATTTGTTCATATTGTCTTCCCCATTAGAATGGGATTGTTTCATTTTGTTTTCATATACCCCATGTCTAACACAGTGCTTGGCACCTAGAAGGTACTTAATACTTGTTGATTGTTTTACCCAGGGCAAGTCAGTCACCTGTTTTCTCTGGAACTCAGTTTCTTCATCTGTAAAATGAGCTTGATGAAATAGTTTCTAAGGCTCTTTCCCAGCACTAACATTTAAGGAATATGACTTAATGAGTCTTTTTGAACACAGAACCCATGTCTAGGAAGAGAGTACGCATTAAAATCTTTCTAATGAAGGAATGAACTCTAATATTTTCCCAGAAGATTAAAAAAATATAATTGACTAGAATTGAATTCAAAGATTTAATAGCTCTTCCTGGGGAAACAGGGAGATACAGCTTTTTGTAAAAATTATATGAAAAAATTCAAACCTGTGGTAATGTAAAGGCTGAGGACATTTACATGTCCATGAATTTTACATGCATTCATTATCACCTCTAACATGTCCAGAGCTCAGAGATGTCATCCCAAAGCATAAATATTTAAATTGCACAATTGTCTTTAAAGTTCTATTTGACATACAGGATTTCCAGGCAAACACCACTTGGATAGAAATAACACATCTGGATTGACACAGTGGCGCTGATGATATAGTAGCATTAATAAGCAACTGGGAGAATTAACTGACTTTATCAGACCAATACCTATTTGTATGAAAGGCTGAGTTTCTTTGGCTCTTTTTGCATTCATGTTAGTTGACTGCCTAACTAAGATTAAATTTACACACCACACATCGAGTTATCGGTAAAGTCTTGCTGTGTCTATTATGCCTCGAAAGTTGACTTAGTTCTTCGTCCATAACAAATTGGCCACTGGTAGAAATATACAGTATATACACGTGGAGATTATAAAAATACATTTTTATTTATATCTGATTTTTTTTAAATAACAAAAAACACTAACATTTTGCAAAATCAACCAGTTTACCAAAAGGTTCCTCATTATTCTATGTGGTTTGACCAAGATTGAGATTTGAAGATTCTACCACCCATGATCTCTGGTATTATCTGGGATGGGCTCTTTGTCTTTGAAACGAACCAAAAAAAAAATTGCTCAGTTTTAAAAGTCTGTGTGTGCTTTGTTAGTCTGAATCTTCCTTTTGTGTTCTCTCAGATTTTAGACATGGCTCCCAACCTAACCCAACTCTGACTTTTCATCTCGGTTAAAGACCAAAGAAACTCATGCAGAGAATGAGGTGATCAGATCAGATAAAGAACATATATATGGCTGTAGCTGAATGGATTGCAGGGTGAAGGGAGGCCATTAGCACAGAATTCAACAGATGTCAAGTACATCCATTCCCAACACCGGGGACCTCTTCTACTGAAGCTGGTTTCTCAATGAAAGATACCAGAGTATCGCCTATGATCAAGATGTTACTTTATTTGATTTGACTTGGGGAAAATGAATTCTGGACACATTCGGTAGCTCAGGGGGATGATGTGTCCCTTACAATAAGCTGAAGAGGTCAGATTCCCTACCAGTGGGGAAAGAGGATTTGCAACATTAAGCACACCATGGTCAGCAGTCTGTAATTTTAGTAAATACCAGTCCCCTACCCTCCCAACCCCCTGCTTCCACTAAACGAGATGATTTGGTTAAATTCATACATTTGCTTGCATTGATTTACATTGGCCCATAAGTCAACAGGTTGCCCATATTTCCAAGTTTCTACAAACACCGGCTGGGAATTTGAAAGTCTGCAGATTCACATATCCCATTCTGAGCAGACATCAATCAGAGTTTTATTTTGAGACACCTGGCAGCATTTACTGAACAGCATTGTCTGAGAGAGCTGGAAAGCTTTATGATAAACAGAGGTTTCCTTGTGAAAGTAGATGTACCTATTATTCCAGGAGAGAGAGAGGGAGAAAGAGAAACAGAGAGAGATGGCCGGTTCTCAGGCTACTTTCAATGTAGGGCAAAGAAAACAGACTCAAATAACCATTTTTCACTTGTAGAATTCCCCAAAGCTCTTTGCGCCATTTCTCTCTCCTTCTTCTTCCTCTTCACTTTTTTGTTAGGTCTTCAGCACAACTCACAATGCCTTCTATTCCCCAAAGGCCAACACTTTTTCAGATACTCAACAGGGGCCTTTAATAAGAATTCAGCAGACGCTAATTACGCGGCCACAATCAGTCTCCTCTGCCATCTTCTCTGCTTTCAGGCCATTGTACGGTTAATGAGAAACTGAGTTGGGACTATTTACAAGGGTGATTGTTTGGGGAGAACTAGAAACATAAATTTCACTTGGCCTTGAGCAGGAGCTTGAAATAAAAAGGGTTGAAGTTACTTGATTGGATTCAGTTTCCTTATCCCAAGTTCAGAGATGATTTTATTTTATTTTTTCATTTAAATTTTGCTCTTGTTCCAATGAGAAAGAATACAGTCTGGTGCTCATCTTCCCCTTTTTATCACAGAAATACAGATTGAGCATGCAGAGGTCACGGTAATCAGGGCGGGATTTTGCCCTCTCTCTGATTACTTATGAAATATGGCATTGAAGAGCAGTCTACCAAAAAGCATCTCTCATGCCTAAGGCTTCTCAGGACATACAATCATATTCCATGGATTTCATGTATCGACATATCAATCACACAGTTACCAGCAACCTTGACTGGCTGGCAGAATAGACGGGTCAAGAGCTTTGCTTTTCAAGGAGTTCCTCCATTTAGCAGAAACCCCTTTCCAGGAAGTAGTGGGTCAGACAGAAATCCACCCCTGCTCCCAAGTCCCAAGAAGGGTGGACTGAAAAACAAACCAAAGACCCATCTTCTTATCTCTTTGCAGGCTTCATGGTTTGGAGTTCAATGGCTACAAGAGTAGAGAGCTACTAAGTGTTAGACCTGGAATTCAAACATATCTGTTTGTTTCTTGGCCAGCTTAGCGACCTCTTCCCGGATCGCCTTCACCAGGGCTGCCGTGGAGATGTTGGTCAGCGGGGCGTCGGAAGTGTCATTCTCTGCCAGGCTCTGCTGAGATGCTGCTGTGGAGGCCATGGGGGCCTGTTCCAGACTTGGGTGCATGTTGCTGGGCTGGCTGTACTGCCGGGGGAGCCTCGAGGGGGATGTCTGTTGGTAGCGGGACCGAGGATATGCCTCTATGTAACCGGGGAGTGGAACCTAAAGGAGAGGTCAAAATAAGAGAACAGGATATAAGATGTTACCAAGGTACTTTTTTATATGCAGAACACTATAAATGAACCAACATGATTTGGAAATAGGTTGTATGGATTTTTCAGTTAATTTTACATTAGGCTTGTGTGGAGAATATTTATAAAATACAGTCTTTTCTTACATTAAAAACGAACACAAGTAACTCCATTTTGCTTTTACCCACCATTTTGTGAAGCTTGTAAGTCACCAGATTTTAAGTCACAAGATTATTCCCCACTCCCAAGGGTTACTCCACTTAAAAGATGTCACAAACCCAACTCTTCTCCCGCTCACCTCAATATCTCTAGGACCCACCTTCAACAACCAGAAACAATCTCTATAATCCTATTTTTCCACTTTCAAATTGAATCTAGATTGTGAGAAACCATGCTTCTAGGCCCTTGGCTACAGAAAGCCTTGGATCTAGTTTGTTTTGCAACTGCATGTATTACCAAATAAATCATTGCCTGGATGTAACTAATTACTCGGTATCTTTTTGCCACCATAACACTTCATAAGGTTCTTGGTTCTGGATTCGATGGCTCCAAGAGTCTGCAGATTTTCTTTCCTTAGTAACTATAATGTGGTAAATGAAATTCAGTTCAATGAGGCAAAAATTCATAAAACATTTGATGTAGACTGAGCATTAAGTGAGGGTAAGATAGGAAAGAAGAAAGATGGAACAATTCACATGTCTACCTGAAGTAGTCAACTACTGTTCTGTGGTTTTAAAGTTGAGAAAACTGAGGCCCGAAGTAGTTAAATGCTCATATGACCATGTAGTTAGAAAATGTGACAAAGCTGATCTGAATAAAATTCCCAAGTGCTAAGTCTAGTCCTCTTCCCTACAGCCCCAGACTAATGACTTCATGAACTCTGTGAAGTGAGTTAGACATTACAAAGCAGGAGATGCCCTCTTCCTTTGCAGTAAATAAGCATGAGGCTATGATTGGAGATAAGATGCCTGGACGATCCAGTGATTTCATTATATAATACAGCTCCTATAATGTTCTTGAGTCTAAGTTTTCTTATTTGTCATTAAACAACTGAATCTTTAGAAATAGCCCACCTCCATGCTTTTTAAAAAATATATATATAGAGAGAGCTTTTTATTTACAAGATATATCCATGGGTAATTTTTCAGCATTGACAATTGCCAAACCTTCTGTTCCAACTTTTCCCCTCCTTCCCCCTCCTCCTCCCCCAGATGGCAGGTTGACCAATACATGTTAAATATGTTAAAGTATAAGTTAAATACAATACATGTATACATGTCCATATAGTTATTTTGCTGCACAAAAAGAATCAGACTTTGAAATACGTGTACTGTGAAGGAAATCCAAAATCCCACCTCCATGTTTTTGCTCACACTTCTTCCTCTATCTGGAATGAGCTTCCCTTCCAGCTCACTAGTAACATTTTCCAGTAGAGGATACTGTAACTCAATCCCTCCCCAGCTCTCCTTCCAGATCTAGCCCAAACTTCTTTCCTCCATTCCTCTGGAACTAAAATTGGGCTTTGTCTTTCTCTAATTTTTTTTTATGTTGTGTCTTTGACCTTAGATATATATATATATATATATATATATATATATATATATATATATATATATATATATATATTATATATATGTACCATGGCAATTAGTGACACCTTGGTCTGCCTCAATTTCCTCATCTTTAAAATGGATATAATGATAGCACCTACCTCTCAGGATTGTTGTGAAGATCAAATGAGATAATTCAAACCTTAAACTCCTATCGAAAATGCTAGCTATTATCATTATAATTACTTGATATTCTGGGGCTGACTTGTTTTTGGAAACAGTTAAACATGTCTCATTGTTGCCTATTGTATTTACATCCCAGTCATTTAATGAAGAAAAAACAAATCAAAGCAAAACTCCCCTTTCGGAGATTGAACCTGTCCTCGCAACAACAATTTAAAAAACCAATTAAACAAAAATATCCAGTACAGTAAGCACGTCACATGATGCCCATCCTGCTTCTCTTCTGTCCATCATGAAGGAGGAGGTATGTTTTCCGAGCTGTTCTTTGGGACCTTTGTTAGTTTTTCAATTATTTGGAATTTGGTTTTCCTTTAGTAATCTCTTCAGGTACAGTGTAGTAACTGATACCTTGTATGACAGTAATGTTTCTGTATAGAGATGTCTTTTTCCCAAGTCATTTTCTATTTATTTTATCCACAGTTGATATTTGTGTCTGTTTACCTGTTGTTTTCTCCCAGCAGAATGTAAGTTTCTTGAGGGCAAGGACTGTTTCACTTTTGTTTTAATTATTTTCAATCTTTTTTTTTGGGGGGGGGGTATAAAGAGCTGCCTAAAAAGGGAAATCATTCTACTTCTGTTGATCAGCTACTGTAAACTATATTCTTGGAGAGAATGCCTGGGGTCAGTAAAAAGTTAAATGACATGTCCAAGGTCATACAGCCAGTAGGTATCAAATGCTTCCTGAAACGGAGTCATCCTGATCCTGAGTTCAGTTCTCTACCAGGCGGTAGAGAAATGTCTTTTGCCTGGTACACAGAAGAGATTTAATGCTTGCTGACTTGAATGGAATTAAATGTCTCATCTCTTCAGCTAGACTGTACATGCTGTGAGGACAGACAAAGTACTTTATTTTTCTCTATGGTTCCCTCAGTGCCCAACATATAGCAGATGCTCAAAAAGGCATGACCAAGCAGCTGATCCTCGGCTGCCACGTAGACCAAATATCCAGATGATGGTCTGAGCCACTCACCAGAGACTTGGATGTGTAGACACAACTATGGTCTCTAATAAGTCTTCAGTTGTGACCTGGTCTCATTTTTTTTTAAACACAAAGTGGCTTAGACAGAAAGTTAAAAAAAAAATCTTGCTACAAGCTGTATTGCTAATAGGCTCTGTTCACTAGGTAATTAGATGCGGTAATTGTGCTCCAGGAAAGAGTCTTCTTAAACTAGAATAATCATCTTCCACTTAATTAAAAACAATGAAAAGGGACACTCATCTGGAGAAGGACAAAGTCAGAGAGGTGGATTCAGCCAATCAAAAGGATGAAGCTGGGGTTTTCTAGAGGGTCAGGCTCTCAACACAAAAGCATATTGTCATTATTCATCAAAGGACATGCAAGCGTCATGTCACCTAGGAGCTGTGCAAATAAATATAAATGCTAGCTCTTACTCAACTGATTGATAAATAAATAAATATCTACTATGTACCATGCACTGTGCTAGGTGAGGAAATGTGTCTTGGGTGGGTATTGTAGTCCATACTTTTTGGGACTTGGGAGCAGGGCTGGATTTCTGTTTGACTGTACTTCCTGGAAAGGGGAACTCTAGAGTTTCTGCTAAATGGAGGAACTTCTTGAAAAGCAAAGCTCTCGACCTGTCTATTCTGCCAGTCATTGACTAACTACACTAAGTAAACTAGGTTCCTGCCCTAAAAATTGTTTTTGTTATTGTTTTCATATTGTTTGTCCTTCTTTATCTCTCTTTTTTTTTTTTTTTTTTTTTTTTTTTTTTTTTTTTTTTTTTTTTTGAGGCTGGGGTTAAGTGACTTGCCCAGGATCACACAGCTAGGAAGTGTTAAGTGTCTGAGACCAGATTTGAAGTCAGGTCCTCCTGAATTCAGGGCTGGTGCACTATCCACTGCGCCATCTAGCTGCCCTTTGTCCTTGTTTCTCAAAGAGGACCACAATCTCAGGGAGGTGATGCCATGATGTGCAAGTGAACTAGATTTGAGTGAGAGAAGGCTGTGCAAGGTCACCTGCCTCACTTTCCCCTGCAGAGCCATCTGGGTCTAGTGGCAAGATACAGATCAGGATGACTGCAGATGATGAAGACATGTGAAAAAGGAACACAGATAGACAATTGAGCACTGGACTAATAAAATTCATGAGCATAAAACTTGCTGAGAAGGCAATGGAAAGTTTCACAGTGTGAAGATGATTCTGGTCTCCTGCCAATAGCAATATCAGAGATCTAATTTATCTAGTAATCTCATCCGAGTAGGTTACTGTTGAGATCTAAGAAGTATATTTAAAAAGGCTCTGAGTGGTAAAATAATGCAAAGCTTGTATTTTACTCATAGGGTAGACTCACTGGTCCTCACTCAGTGCCTGTTTACTTTTATATTAGAAACAAGTCTAACAAGTTTGTTTAGAAGCGGGGCGTGTTGAGGAATGGTGCATTGAGAACTGTAACAAGGAATAGGAAGAAGAGAGCAAAATTCTGAGAAACAGACAGAAGAACATTTTAAAAGGGTAGCAATCTATGACCTTTGGCACAGGGGCAAATTGCTCTATGGATCTCCATAGGCACTGAGGGTATTACTTTATTATAACCCAGGGGAGTTATTGAAATTCAGTTTTCTCCCCCTTTTCTTATTCGTCCTTCTTCCCTTTTCTTCTTTCTTCTCCTCCATCATCATCATCATCATCATCATCACTTACATTAATCTAGTGTTTTTTAAGGTTTGCAAAACATTTTACAGTTTATTTATAAGTTCAAATTCAGCTTCACACAGTTACAAAGTAGCAAGTCACTTAACTAGATGACTGCCTCAATTTTCCTATCTATAAAATGGGTATAATAATAACACCTACTTCCCATGGGTGTTAAAGAGATAAATAAGACTATTTATAAAATGCTGTATAAATATAAACTACTACTACTGCCATCACTACTACTATTTCTACTAGTACTACTATTATTGTCACCACCACTATTTCTGTTACTGATACTATTATATACTCCATGTACAGAGATGTTAAGAGATTGAGGTTTAGAGAGATTAAGTGATTTATTTGTTCAGTCATATGCTAAGTACCAGAAGTCACATGACATCTCATTCCTTTAATTTCTCTCTCCAAGAGTATGATGTAGAAAACCAATGACATTTTCCATTCGATAAAAGGAAGTTCTTACCGAATCTGCCCACTGCCCAGGTAACTCATTCTCTCCTGCATATGACATCCAGGCTTGGTTCCGGTAGGATGAAGGTGGTGTGGGGATGAAGTAGCCCGTGAATCCAGGTCTATTTGCAGCTGGAATGGCAAACACAGCTGGAACCGTGCTTCCTGCCACAGAGTAGAGGGATTAGGGGGGGGGGAGACTGTCTAAAATATTCCATTATTTCCATAAATAATGTGGGGACAACCTTGCCTCTGAGCACCACCTGCTTCTGAAAAGCTTGGGTCAACTGGCAATTTGTCATTTAAAATATGACACACTTAATCCTCTTAACTAAGACAAAGAGAATGTGGAACACAATTCTAAAATTCAGATTGTTTACATTTCTATTAAAAGAAAACAAAAACAGACATTAATAAACAATAAAAAAGAGGTAGCAGAGTATAGTCTAGAGAGTCAGGTGTTTTCTCTGTCATGTATTGGCTGTTCCACTTAACCCCTAAATATCCTAGATAACTTTGTTTTTGCTTTGCACGGCAACAGGGGTTAAGTGACTTGCCCAGGGTCACGCAGCTAGGAAATGCTAAGTGTCTAAGGCCAGATTTGAACTCAGGTCCTCCTGACTTCAGGGCTGGTGCTCTATCCGTTGTGTCACCTAGCTGTTCCCTTCCCTTGGCCTTTAAACTCTTCACAGTCTTGCCTCTTCTTCCCTTTTCAGTCTTCTCTAGTCCCCTTGCTGTTCTTTTCTCAGGACATTCATTCTCACCCTGCCTTTTCATTACCATGCTCCATGACTGGAATGCTCTCCTTTATCCCGGACTCCCAGAATCCCTGGCTTCCTTCAATGCAAGTGCTACCTTTTGCAAGGGACCATTGCTAGGTACTTTCCCTCCTTGCCAGCTGCTGATACCTTCCCTCTCTTCCCTTTGATCTGTCTCTTCAATTAGAGTGTAAGCTCTTTAAGGATAGGAACGGCTTTTTTACTTTCTTTTTATTCCCAGTGCTTAGCACACTGACTGGCACATAGAAAGCACTTAATGGATGCTCGTTGGTTGATTTTATAAGGCAGATAAATAAGGGTTGTGATTGTCTATAAACTCAAACGCACTTGTGTTAGTTTTGAATAGCTCTCAACACTTGCCCTGTTGATGGTGATTCCTAAATTTGTTCTGAGGCCTAGAAAATACTCCTATCCATTACTTGGGACTGGCACGATGGGGGTGGGGGAGTGTGCCATCTGGAAAAGGGTAGTGATCTGGCAGTGGCCACTGTGTCCAGCTGGGCGTGGCCCCCTTGTGTGGGGGTAAAAATCCATCTCTTGATTTTCTTACCTGAGTAATTTAAAGCCGACTGGTCCAATGGAGTGACTGAGACCGGGCCTCTGGAAACCTGGGCAAAAGGGGCGCCATCATGCAGCTGTGCTTGCTCCGGGCCGCTGGACTCAGACATTCTGGTCTTGCTGCCAATATCAGAAGTAGACCTGGGTGGAGGCAAACAGACAGTTAATTGGGGTTTCCAAGGGAACGGCTGTCAGCCAGTCTCCATGGAGCTCAGCCAGAGGATGGCAGCCTAAGCATAGGAGAGGTGGGTGGAGGGCCGGCTACAGTGGAGTGGAAGGGAGGTGGTACTCAGGTTCAGACAAATAGCAGCAGAATCCCCTTCTCTGGGCTTCCTGGCTACTGTTCCTGATGGGATTGGGTTACCCTTTTGTGAACATCTTGTCCCTGGACTCCCAAGCAGGTACAATGGCTGAATTTACAAAATAAAATAAAAGAGACTTGTGTTTTCAAACATGGCTGGGGAGATATAACCTTACAAGCTTCTTGGAACGAGGCTGAAGCCCAAGACTGGGTGATTTCTAAATATTCAAATTCAATTCTCCCCTAAAGGTCACTCTGATGTCTTGTTAGTTATCACAAAATTCAATTTTCACAGAAAAAATGCACAAAGCAATTAATGCCCTGTATTAACTGGGGATGTCTGACATAGGTGCCTATGACATCATTGGCAGCCAATGAGCACACTCCGTTTGAAATGAGCCTTCTAACCCTCCCTCCTCTCTCCACTCCCTTAATCCCTCCACACACATACACCTTTTACAATAGAACAGTGTGATGCTGGAAAGACAAGAGCCTGAGCTGGGATTAGCCAGGACCTCACATTGTACTAGGGAGCATCAGGCCGAGATTCAGGAGGCTCCTAGCACCTGGGAACTAAGATAATGGCCCTAAAGCTCTGACTAGGGAGGTGGGCCTGCCAAGGCTGCCGTGGTGCATTATCACTGGAGCTGAGAGATGAGGAAATGCAGCCTGGCATAGTGACTGTGCACTGTGGATTCTGGGATGGATGCTGGGATGGACGCTGGGATGGACTCTGGCATGGATGCTGGAGTAGATTCTGGGATGGATGCTGGGGTAGATTCTGGGATGGATGCTGGGGTAGATTCTGGGATGGCCGCTGGGATGGCCTCTGGGATGGCTAGGATGGCTGCTGAGATGGAAGCTTTTAGAAGCAGCCACAGTGCCTGGTGACATTCACATTTCCCAGCCCATTTAACATGTCACCCTCCCACTTAGTGCTCACAAAGCCCTGATGGCTCCAGGACAAGGATGCTGATGGAGGACAGTGGGATGTGGGGGAGGCTAAGGGGTGTTGACTTGCCCCCATTGCCTTACTAGCATATTCTTCCACAGCATCTCAGTAACAGTCCCTGCCTTGATCCCAATTTAGTATCCATTATCTTTTATGCCAGATACAAGAAGGAGATAAAGTTAGTGGCAGAAGCCTGCATCCCCAAGCAGTTTTGGTCCTTGCCTTCAGTGGAAGAGTCTGTTATCAAATAATGAAGGAGGGACTGGGGAAAAGGGACAAACCACAGCATCCTAAACATGGTAAGATGGAAAAGGAGAATATAGGGGAAACATTCCCAGAAGCCTTTGAATGGCCACGTTCAAAGATGCCACCCATAACTTCCAGGATCAAATATAGACTCTTCTGTTTGATTTTTTAAAGACCATTCCAACTTGGGTCCTATTTTTTTTTTTACACTTTTTGGAGAGAAAAGAACTGGGTTTGAAACCACGCGTGCTATTGTTTCCTATATGAACTGAAAATAATCACTTAGCTTCAGTTTCTTCAGTTGTTAAATGTTAGATCATCCCAAAATTTAGCTTCAAACCCCAGGAGTCTATAAAATCTTCTCATCAAACATCCTCATTTGGCCATAGAAGAAACTGGAGTTAAGTAAGGACTTCAAAGGGTCATAATGAGAGTTAGAACTAAAATTCTAGGCTCTTGATTTTCAATTCAATTCAATAATTGTTTATGAAGTGACTACTATATGTGAGGCATTATACTAAGCTCTGGGGATGCAAAAAAGAAAAATATAGCGCTTGTTCTCAAGAAGCTTACAATCTAATGGAAAAAAACAGCACACAAAAGGAGGCTAAAGTATGTGTGTGCATGTGTGTGTGTGTGTGTGTGTGTGTGTGTGTGTGTGTATGTATGTAAATTGGTACCCAGTGCAGGATTATGATATTCCAGGGGTTTGAAACCAAGCTATGGGAAATAGAGTATCATCTGGAAAATTCCAAAAGTACTGAGTTCTCTCTAAATGAAGGCTTCTTGCTCTGGGATTCAGTATCCTCTCCCTTTACCCCCCCCCCCCGAATATATTTTATTGAAACCAGTCAGTATGCTTTTGTGAATGATTTCACATTTTCTTCTGGGGGGGGGGGAAACAAAGTCAGGGCCTTTTTCAAGGAAACCACGACATTACCTCCTCCAACTTATATAGTAAGACTCAAAATCTGGTATATTCAATACCGACTTCCCATTCCATCGCTTCCTTTCCTTTTTCTTTCTCTCTCTTATATTTGTTTTTTATCTTCTTGATTCTAGTCTTATTGGGTATTTTTTTAAAAGAGAGAAATGAAATTTGCTCCCTTCCCTTTGTTTTCATTTTCTGTTAGTACATACTGAGCCCTCTAGACACAAGAAACTGGTTAGAGGCAGCTCTCATTTCTTTGTTTCAACACTTATCAAAGTGTGTGACGCCTTACTGTTGCCCACTGCTCCAACCCAATAAATCCCAGAGATGGAGAGATTCTCCAACAGAGAAAGAAAACAAAAAAGAACGAATTACCGCCTGAGAGAAGCAACAGCCACAGGACCAGTTCGGGGAGGTACTGGAGGTGGAGGAGATCCCATGACCATCTCAGGAAGCTGAGAAAACCTATAGGCCTGAATGAAAGAAACAAGCAAATAATGTTCACAAAACAGCCCAACATTCCAAATTATTTTTTAAAAATCCACCAATCAAAAAAAGGCCCTATGCAAATTATCATATTTGTTCATCTCCTTTAAAACGACTTCATATCCTAGCTCTTCCACTTACTTTCTTGTGACCTTAGGCCAGAGATCAATCTGGATCTCAGTTTCCTCATTTGCAAATGGGTAGATGATCTCCAAGATTTTTTTAGTTATTATTCTACAATTTTTTTGACCTGCTCTCAACCTGCCTTTCCAGCCCAACTATTACACTGATTCAGAGATCCCTAGACCGGTTCTTGCTTTACTGGCTTGAGGCTGGGCCATGCTAGATTTGAACCCTGTAGCCTCTGGAACTCTCTTGGGATTCCAGAAACTCTTTTATGTCTCTCCTCTGAAGTGATGAAGACTGTTAAAAAAAAGTGTCAGAGGAAAGTTCCCTAATCAAAGCTGGTGTTTAAGAGCAGTATCTGGGATTGCCCACTGGGAGCCACAACAGGAGCCGCAGGATCAACAAGTGGATGGGAGAGAAGCCCCTATGAGAACTCAATGGCTACCACCTATTGTAGGCAACAAAGTAACTCAGGAGACTCTTTGAGAGTCTACTGTGTTTTCATCAATCTTTCAATTAAACTCTGTTTCTTTAATTGTGGTAACTATTGCAACAATGGGGGTTGGCTTAAAAGAAGTGACAAATGAAAGGAACATTGGCAACTGTCTCAAGATCAGAAGAAAGCAGAATCTAAGGGTTAGCTCCTGATTCCACATCCAGGGCTCTTTCCACAAAAGTCTACCAGGTTAGAGGGAGGTCTTAGATGTAGCACATGGAATGGTCCTTCCTCTGGTCTTTAAAACTCTTCAGAATTTTACCACCCTCCTGGTCTAATCTTACCTTTTCCTCCTCTCCAAGGACCCTCCCACCCAGTGATATTGTCCAATATGCTATTCTCACACACAACACTTGCTCTCCTGGCTTAGCCCTTGCAATGGCTAACCCTTATGCTCAGAACGCTGTCCTTCCTCATCTACATTTACTTGTTTCCTTCACTTTCTTCACATCAGCCGATAACCTACCATCATCAGGAAGCCTTTCCTGATTTCTCCCAGCTTCTGGTGCCTTCCTCTCTAAGATTACTTTCCCTTTAATTATTTCTCTTTAATTAATTACTTTCCCTTTAATATATTCTGTATATAGATCTTATCCATAAATAAATATTTGCATATTAGCTCCCCTATTAAAATTTGAGCTCCTGGAGAATGAGAATCATGTTATTGTCTTTCTTTATATTCCCAGCCCTCTGAAGAGTGGCTGGCACATTAACAAATGCTTGTTGGCTGACCGTCCTCCTGAGATTTTTTTTAGGTGATGGCTATGAATCTGATGAGTATAAAGTCCCCAGGAGAAGCTTAGGTTTTTCCCATTCTTAGACTTTCTGACATAAGTGCAATCATCTCTTAGCTAACTGGAAATATTCAGTTTTCTTCATGTTATGTTTTCTTTATCTTCTTATCCCCACTTATGCTTAACCAAGGGCTTGTTGGGGGATTCAATAAAATTTTGCTGAATGAAGGAATGAACAGAAAACCTCATTCCCAAGCTTAATAAAGAGGAGTTTGCTCTTCTCTTAGGATTAATGGAGCATAGATTTAGAAACTTTAGAGGCCATTCAGTCCATCTTCTTCATTATACAAATAAAGAAACTGAGACCCAGAGGGCATAAATGACTGGTCCAATGTCACATGGATAGCTAATAGCAAGAGCAGGATTTGAATTAAAGCTTTTTAAGCCATCTTCTTCATTATACAGATGAAGAAATTGAGATCCAGAGAGCATAAGTGACTGGTCTAATGTCACATGGATAGCTAATAGCAGGGGCAGGATTTGAATTAAGGCTCTTGAAACCAGCATGATATCCAGTGCATTTTCTTTCCTGGGCCAAAGGAAGCAATCAACCTATATTTGGCCATTGAGTCTAAGAATATCTATACTCTATGTAATAACCAAGTGAGTTGAGAAGCAGCTGATGGTTCTGAGTACTCTCAGGATTCACTAGAAGTGATAGAGACTCTGAACTCCTGTGTGCTTAGCGAACTCTGAACAGCTTTTCTGGACATACTCAAGGGCCCTAAGGTTAGAAGGCCAATCTTACAGCCAAACTCTTGCCATAGACATTTAAGGGGTGTGGGGTATGGGACTGAGAGATGAGAGCAAAACTTAATGTACATGACAGAGGAGAGGAGAACATCATCAATGTCAGCTCTCAGGCCTATTCTTGCTCTGAATCTTGCTGGTAAGAACAAGGTTGTTCCAGGCACTATGGGAGAGATCATTAAGTAAGGGGCAAGTCACACTATGTGCCTTGATTCTACCTCCACCAACATCTATATTACTAGCACAGAATTTTGTCATTCAGTCATTTTTCAGTCATGTCTGACTCTTTGTGACCTTATTTGGGGCTTTCTTGACAAAGACACTGGAGTGCCTTGCCATTTCCTTCCCTTTTGACTTTACTGAGGTAAACAGGGTTAAGCGACTTGCTTAGGGTCACACAACTAATGAGTGTCTGAAGCCAGATTTGTACTTTTAAAGTTGAGTCTTCTTGACTTCAAAACTGTACTGTATCCACTGGGCCTCCTAGCTGGATTTTATATACAATAATAAGTGCTTAATAATTGCTTGAATATTTGATTCAAGTTTATTGAATACTATATAGTATTCAGATGAAATGA
This sequence comes from Sminthopsis crassicaudata, assembly GCF_048593235.1. NCBI lineage: Eukaryota > Metazoa > Chordata > Mammalia > Dasyuromorphia > Dasyuridae > Sminthopsis > Sminthopsis crassicaudata. The sequence continues at coordinate 222,785,638 of NC_133622.1, read as the reverse complement.
GGTTAAATAAATATCAAGGACAATCTTGAAAGGAGAGTAAAAGACAGACAGACAGACACACCTATACAAAGAATAGCCTAATAGGTATGTATAAAAGAGGGAAGGCTTTGAAATGAAGGGGGGAGTTAGAAGGAAGAAGGAGCACATATGGGTCTGATTTCTCTCCCTCAGAATCTTAAAACTCAGTTCACTGCCCTTTCCTATAGGAAGTCTGTCCCAATTTCTCCAGCTGCTAGGAATATCCTTCCCCAATATTTTTAGTTTATTTTTTAATACTAATATTAATATTTATAAATATTTGTATATATATGCATAAGTATTTATATATATAAATATTTGTTATTATATATATTTATTTATAGGTATACACATTGTTCTCCAGATAGACTGTATGCTCCTTGAGGGCAGGACTTTTTTTCTTGGAAATATGGGGTGAGATCTGTGTAATTCTAGTATTTATCCCAGTACCTGGCATGTACAAACACACACATGTATGTGTATGTGTATTTATATATATATATGTGTGTATGTGTGTGTGTGTGTGTGTGTGTATTCTCTATTCTATGAGAATGTGACCTCACTGAGGGCAGGACTATTTTTGCCTTTCCTTGTACCCCCAGGGCTTAGCAAAATGCCTGACACATAATAGGAACTTAATACTTATTGATTGAGCAGCACTTAACAAATGCTATTGGTTGACAAATAAAGGGGTCTTATCTCCAGCTGGAGCCACCCTTAGCTCCAAAATTGCATCTGAGTTCTGATTTCCTAGTGTCTTTCCCTCTCACCTCCATTTGGCAAAGTCCTATTACATTGTAAAAGACATCCGACTGGGCATTAGATGTCTAGTCCAATTTTTTTTTTTCACAGACTGCACCTGTAAAGCCTGATCAAAAGTCTCCCAGACTGCAACACAGAAATTTTCAAATTGCCAGGAGTAACCTTTATCATAATTTAAATGGCATCGGCCCTGACAGCAACATTTAAAAACCACTGGCTTTCAATTATCCTGGGAGAGAAGGCTCTGATCTCGACCTTGTGACGGCTGCCTTCCCCTCTCTGGTGACAATGAAAGGTAATCATGGCCATGGTTTGTAATGGCCACCGTTTATATTGATTTCTCTCATTATAATAGCACTGATTACATTGTGATAGCTGGTATTCAGAATCATCATTTCCACCGTGAATTGCCAAGTACTTTCTCCTTTCATAAAAATTTCTACTGGAGGTGTTGTTGGCAAGAAAAAAAATCCTGATAACAAAGGCCTTGTCTTTTAATTTCATTCTTTTGATTTCTCCAAAACTCTACAGTTCAGGAATTACCCATTTTAGGTGGTCCTTTTTTTAAAGTAAGAAATAATGATGAAATGCCTTTTCTTATTCTGCTCCCTTCTCTCCTAACCCATTGTTATTTTATAACATTTTTATTTTTACATGGAACAGGATGGTTTTGAAGGGAAAACCAATTTTTTTCTACTATGCCATGATTTTTGGTTTCTCCTTGGTCATCTATCACTGGTTAGTTCCTTTATGCTGATTTCCTAAGCTTTCCCCCCTAAACTCTGAAGGAATCCTTTGATTCCTTAAATCAGAACATTTCAAGTCAATAAATGATTCATTTTGGGTTTGGGGGATACCTCTGTGTACTCAAGTTTCTGACTCCATATCCAAGACATTATATAAAGGAAGGGAGAGAGTTAAAAAGAGAAAAAAAAAATGAGAATATGAATTCATTTGATGGGAAGAAGATAAAACCAGAGAATTGAGTGAGGAGGAAATATTTGGTGGGCTAAGCCCAAGTGAGGAGGTCAGAAAAAAAGATTAACATTCATAGAGGAAGATGGGAAGTGAAGAAGCATTTGTCAACTGCCTACAGGGCACTAGAATAGAACTACTGATAGAAACAGTATGTCTGAGAGGGATTTAAAGAGGTTCCAGGGGAAAAGATTAAAGAATAAGAACTGTGGCATAGAACACTGCAGAGACTGAAGGAAAAGAACTAAGAGACATTAGAGGGGAAAGCAAAGAGAAAAATGAAATTAAATGTCTCATGCATTAGTGTATGATGCATTTTTCAAAGCCAGAAAAATTAAAAACTAAAGGACATCTTTTATATGAGAAGGAAAAAGGAAAATGAATTTAAAGAAATTATTTCTTGTGCATGATGTCATCATATGCATATCACTAAACATAAAGCTTTAATCAAAGAATAATAATACTTCATACTTTGGTACACTGGAATGATGACTAAAATTGGAGTGACAGGAACTGAGTTCCAATTCTAGCTTTACCATTTTCTACTTATGTGACTTTGAGCACTTTTAAACTCCTCCATTCCACCCCTGCCTCCAGGACTCATTAGTAAAGTGAGAGGGTTGGACTAGGTCTTCTTTAAGTTTCTATCTTTCTGAAGATCTCTGACCTTCTGATTTATGATTTCATCTGTATTTGAACCCAGGATCTATGACCCTGGAGCCAGGTCTCCTTCCATTGGATCTCACTTCCTCTTCCTTGCTTATCATCACATAGCTAACATGGGTAAGCTTTCTTTTTTCTTTTTTTTTTTTCCTGAGGCTGGGGTTAAGTGACTTGCCCAGGGTCACACAGCTAGGAAGTGTTAAGTGTCTGAGACCAGATTTGAACTCAGGTCCTCCTGAATTCAGGGCTGGTGCTCTATTCACTGCGCCACCCATGGGTAAGTCTTCTAATGATGAAGTCATGATTCCTCTAGACCATGGCAGATGGATCCATGTGTTTTTGTGATCACCAAAACTCATTGCTATGCTCAACTATATATGTTCAGAAAACATATTAGCCAGCCCATACTAAAAGTATTTCTAGGTTTGAAGGATCTGGTAGAGCTCACACTCCATTGGTATTAACTTCAAAACCCCAGTCACTTCTTTGATTATAAGATAAATCAATAAGATATTCTCCCCCATCTTTGATTTCATCAACGGTATCCCCACATGGAAACTCACTTCATCAATGTAGACTGGGAGCTCATTGGTAATTTAGAGCCTTGAAGATATGTCACTAATTAAAATTAGTAACCAGAACAGACACCTCACAAATCATTGAGTTCAACCCCTTCATTTTACATGTGAGGGAAATAAAATGACTTGGCTGAAGTCACATGGTGAGTATAAGAGACGGAATATGAATCATAGAATCCTGGACCTCAGAGAACATCTAATGCAACCTCCTCATTTTGTAGGTAAGGAAATGGGGGTCAAGGGATGTTTTGTGACTTGTCAAAAGTTACACAGGTATCAAAGGGAGGATTTGAACCCAAGTCTTCTGACTCTTTCTGCCCTTTTTGCATAGTTACACAGCTAGTCTAAGGATCCAATGCCAGTCCAGAATCCATTCTATCCACAATTTCACAGCACATTTCCTCTTAGCAGTTTGACATTAGTCAAGGTACATTGGTAATAATAATGTAAGGGAACTGATCTATGATTAATCCTCCCAATCCCTTACAACAGGTTACATTTGAATGGATCAAATACTTTATGTGCATTGCTTAGTCTGATTCCCAAAGTCACCCTGTGAATTGGGGAGTATAACTCATTATCTTCATTTAAAAGATGTGGCATTTGAAGTTCAGGAAGGCTTAACCACTTGCTTAAGGTCACGTGGCCAGATCTTAGTACTGGGACCAGAGCTCTTAGGAATTCCACATTCAAGTATTCTTTCTAATACAGTCCAATATGGTGGGCATGAGGGCATTAATGCAGTATTACTCAAGAAGGAGCGTGGCCTTTCAACAAAGGCATTACATCTTTCTGATATAATTTGATTAGACTGAGGGTTATATGAAATGGTAACTTACCGGCCTCGGCAAACTGTATTGGTACATTTCTGGTCTGTAGGTAGGCACCCATTGCATTCCACCCCTTGACCGGGTCATGGTCCCAGGGGCACTGGTTACCACTTCAGAGTAAGGGAAGTGCTGGGCTGAGCCATAAGTATCCTGCTGCCTGCTCTGCCCACCGTGGCCTGCAGAGGCCAAGCTGAAGGCTTCTTCCAGCAGCATGTGCATCTGCTGCCTGACTTCATCGATGGATGGCTGAGAACTGAGGGTGGACGTCTCTGAATGACCTTTTACCTGGCGCGACCTTGGGTAGCCTCGAGGCTCATTAACTCGGTCAATGTTAGTCTCTTCTATAATTTCAGGTTCAGTCTGTGGGATAAAGCAAAAATCAGTTCTCAAGAAATTGTGCGTTATTTAGGAAACAACTCATGGATGATTTTTTGTATGATGAAACAATAATAGCTGTCACTTATATGGTGCTTTAAAGTTTGCAAATACTTTACATGTATGATCTTATTTGATTCTTACAAAACCCTAATGTTACTGTATCTCTATTTTACAGATGAGAAACTGAAGCATATAGAAGTTAAATGATTTTTCTAGGGTTCTCAGCTGGAAAGGGATAATAATATTATTATTAACCATGGTGATAATATATGATACATACTTAACAACATAATGATAAATTAATAGATATCAGAAGGGAATAGAGACCTGAATTGTGATTTAAATGATACAGGCAATAAGAAAATATACTATTTCATATCCTAATTCATCTACAAAAGGGGCTAAAAAAATCTATGCTTACCGTCAATATCATTCACAAGTTTTTGGCAATGGTACATTTTATACATATTATCTTCTTTGATCAATAATATTTTATTAAATTTATCAACCCATCATTTTTCAAATGAGATTTATTACTTAGCAAATGAACCAATATTTGTAAAGTGTCTAACACAATGCCTGGTACATAATCAAAGCTTTTAAAAAAAACCTTAGTCCTCTTCTTCTTTCCTTCTCATTCATTGTTCCTATTCTGAGACTCCTTCAGAGAGATTAACATGCACACCTAGTAAATGACAGCCAGGAATCAAACCCAGGTTTTTCGACTTTTAAGTTGAAACCCACTAATTTACGATGCCTGGCACACAATAGGTTCTCAATAAATTTTTGCTGTAGTTTGCTAGTTAGCAGCAGAGTTATGCTACTCTGCTAGGTGCTGCCTATGTGGGTAATATGCCCAATATCCTCTAAACAGCAATTAAGAGTTTCAGGATTACAGCTATCCGTCATTTCCCAAAATCCTCGGCTCATGAGTGGCTTAGCCTATATAAAATGCAGACAGATCTCTCTCCTTGTCCTTGATAATAAACTAAGGACACTTGTCTTCTTGGAGAGATTTCTGAATATTAATTAGTTGATGTGTGCTAAGTACTGGTCATGCATTAAGTGTGGTTTTGAATTTATTTTCCTGTGGGCTTCAATGAGACAGCATCTCTCTGTTTAATAGAATATTCCACTGGAAGGGACCTTAGATACTATCTAGTCTTAACCCCTTCAAATTATTTATTTTTTGCCTTTAGAAAAACACACCACTCTATTACTTCTCAATAACCTCCCCCACCACACACACAGAGACTCTCCCTTCATAATAACAAAATGTGAGTGAGAAAACCAAGACAATATAGTGGCTATGTCTGACAGTGTATGCCTAGGTCCACATCAAAGATGGCCACCTTTCTATGGAGAGGACAATGGTTCACCTGACAATGCCCACCACTTCAAAGAGAAACATGAGACTGTGAGGAAGGGACTTGACAATAGTCCCATTAATAGTCAGTGGTAGAGCTGGGACCAGAAATCAGTTTCCCCCATGAGATTGAACCTCCCTTTGCCAAGTTCACCCACTCATTTCTGTTGGTCTTCTGTTTGGTTGTATTGAAAAATCTCTGAAAAGATTGTGTTTCCATTGGAAACAATGCGAGCTGCATCTTTCCCAATCCCGTTTTCTCCCCCAGTTGTTAGTCCTTTGCCACTCTGCAAATAATCTTGCTCTTGTTTCCCAATTTCCCTGGTCAATCCTCCCCTCTCCCAAGTAGAATGGAAATTCTCTGAGGGTAAGAACTGTGATATGTATATTTTCAAATTAGCACATAGCAAGCACACCATATTGTTCAATTATCTCAGTCATACCCAACTCTTCTTTTTTGTTTTTGTTTTTTGTTTTTTTTTGGGTTTTTTTGTTTGTTTGTTTTGTTTTTGCTGAGGTCATTGGGGTTATGTGACTTGTCCAGGTTAGGACAGGAAGTGTTAAGTGTCTGAGGTCAGATTGGAACTCAGGTCCTCTTGATTTCAGGGCTGGTGCTCTATCCACTGCGCCACTTAGCTGCCCCTACCCAACTCTTCTTGAGTTTTTCTTGGCAAGGTTATTAGGATGATTTGCCATTTCCTTCTCCAGGTCATTTTAGAGATGAGGGAATTGAGGCAAACAGGATGAAGTGACTTGTTCAAGGTCACATAGCCCTTCAGAATTCTCTGTGTCTAAGACTTCCAGCAGCACAACCCACATATAAGATCTTCTCTTGGGACACACACAATTCAGGGGAACACCAATGGAGAAGTCACATTGTTGAAACAATAAGGTCTCTCATCTGGCCATTTTATTTTTCTCCTTTTATCTCCACAATCATAACTCTAAGGGTTAATTTAAGGAATACCACCATCTCAGAGGCATGGGCTTCCCTCATTTTCTACACTGTCGAGAAGCCTCGTTAAGAGTTATTGGCAGAAGCTGCTACCTTCCATTAACCATAGTTCAACTGTCCTATCTCCTTGACTACAGTAACACAATGAGATTTGGGGCTTTATAAATATGAAAATTACAAAACATATTAATTCTACACATCCATATTCATAGTGTTGAATTAGCTCATTTATATTTTATGACAATGAGGAAATGAAAAGTAATCCATTTTAAAAATAGAAATATTCATTTAATTAGGAATACTTCCTTTATGTAATGAGTTGACATCAAATGCATCACATCCAACAGTTTTAACATCCTTTTCAAATCTCTGTTACAGAATCAGAGGTTTTCATAAGCAGAGAGAACCTCAAAGTCCTAGGGCAGCTCTTATCTGAAGAGAAAGCTCATCTCTTGAAGTCCAACTAATTGGGAAATCCAGCCAATCAAAGCTTTGTTTCTACTTTTTAGAAAACCATAAAGAAATAGACTTATTTAAGGATTCATTGTCTCCTTTAAAAAAAACCAAATATACAACTTTCAGGGTAGGACTAGAACTCAATCCATGGCCCGACCAATATGGGGTGACAAAAAGTTATGTTTATAATAATTATCCATTGACACAAGAGATTCAATCATCTACCATGAAGACTCATTATATCCTCTTTACGTTCCTTACACAGAACACTCCATTACTAGTTTCTAGGTCTTTGCCCTAGTTGTAATTGCACAACTCCCCCCATATCTGGAATATGCTCCATCTTCCAAGCTCATTTGGTTCCTATCCGCCATTTTATAAGTATTGATAATAGTTCAGAAATAGCAGTATATCATTGTAGACAGGGAACCACCTTGAGCCGGAGGAAGCCCTGGTCCTAAGGAGCATCTCTGACACACAATAGCTTTGTCTTAGCCTCTAGGTTGCAGAGTAAGTGTTGATTGGCATTGGCAAAGGGGATTTCCTCGGCAAGAATTCTGACGAAGTTCTAGGTCTGCTCTAGAGCAAAATAAATAATAGCTCATACTTATAGGGTGGTTTGAGTATCTCAAAGTACTTTATACATATTATCAGAAGAGAAATCCTTGAGAGGGAAAGAGATTTACCTAGTAATAAGACAGACAGTAGAAGCCAGGGTTCAAAGCTAGACTTTCCAACTTCAACTTCAGAGCTGTGCATGTATACAGAATTGGCCTAAGGCACATATGGCCACCAATACAGCAGAATCTGACAACTATCAGGAAGTTCAACTTGCCTCTGAATCATTCTATCCTATAGTTGAGGTTGATGCCTGAAATTTCTCTATTAAAACTTTGTTTTAACACATTTAATATGTATAGGATTGCCTGTCATCTAGGGGAAGGGGTAGAGGGAGGGAGGGGAAAATTTGGAAAAGAAGGACAAGGGATAATGCTGTAAAAAAATTTTTTTACCTATGCATATGTACTGTCAAAATTATTATAATTATAAAATTTAAAAAAAGACATTAAGGTTGTAAAAAAAACAAAAACAAAAAACAACTTTGTTTTAAGCAACTTCTTCCAGGTTTTCTTTTAAAATACAAATAGGTTCAAAAGAGATGACACATCCCCAGTCCTTTGGGGTGAATATTTTTTGTCCGATTGCCTTTATCTTACCAGAAATTTGAGGGATTGGACATTTGGCACTGACTGGCACTGAAAAGAAGAAAAATGAGGGAAGAGTGAAGACATCCTTCATTTGTTTCCTGGGGGCTATATATTGGACCAGGAAGGAATTTTGTAGTCACATTTATTAGGAAGATGATTGTGGAAATTCAATCATTTTTATGCAGTCTTAGGGCTGATTAATGGCTTCAATAAAGTCAGTATCTAATTTAAAACAATTGATTAGCCTTGATGGGCAACATGTCAACAGGACTTCATTTAATTTCTAATTACTTTCCTCTCCCGGGGACATCAATTAACATTTAATTGTTAGCCATAAAACCAAAGAAAATCACAAAATTGTAGATTGTTTTAAGGTATAACTGCTGAATATGGTTGTGTCATTCAATCTGAACTCTATGGAAGTACCTGAGTTGTGGCAATGACCCTGGGTTCTCATAGGTTGTACCTGCTCCACGTAAGAAGGCTAAAAGGCTTTAGAGATGATCTGTATCACCAGTTTCCAGTCCAGTTTGGAGAAATTCACTACTAGAGGATGGTGGATATTTTGGCCATAGTAATTCTCAAAGAGCTTCCATTAAGTCATGGAGAAATCATGCTTTGCATTGGGCAGATTTTTGGATGAAGAAGAACCTTGAGGATGTTTGGCTTGGAGAAGAAAAAGATTGGGGCATAGTGGGGACAAATAGGAGAGTTGCCTTCACAAATGTGAAAGACTTTTTTTTTTTTTGCTAAAGAAGGATTAGATTTGTGTTGCTTCAGCTTAGAAGAAAGGATGAGTAACAATGAGTTGAAGTTGTAAAAAAGCCAATTTAATTTTAATGTTAGGAAAATACTTCCTACAGATTAGAGCAAGGCAAAAATTGAATGATTTCTTCAGGAGATAGTGGAGTCCTCTTCATGCAATCAGAATAAATGGCCATCAAGCATTCTTCCAACACTCCCATTCTGTGATTCATCAAAGAACTTACATTCATTCTGCTGTAAGCACTTAAAGTCAAGGGCAATTTCATTTTTTTTTAAATAAAATTTTTTTTAAAAAAAATAAAAATTTGCATCTCTAGTGTCTGGAACAGTTCCTGGGCACACAGTATATACAAAACAAATGCTTGTGGTATGGGAAGACATTTATGAACTAATTTAAAGTGAAGCAAGCAGAACCAGGAAAACAACATACACAATGATCACCTTGATAAAAATGGGAGGAAATAACAACAATGAAACAATCACAATTGATTGCTGCAAAAGTATAAAGATGAAGATCAGCCCCAAAGAAGAAACATGAGAAAGAACATCCTTCCCTTTCTTGCAACTTGGTGATGTAGTGGATGGAGTGCCAGGCCTGGAGTCAGAAGACCTGAATTCAAATGCAGCTTTAGATACTTACCAGCTTACAAGTCATTGAACTCTGCTAATCTCAATTTCCTCATCTGTAAAATGAAGTTTAGAAGAAAATGGCAAACCATTTCCATATCTTTGCCAAGAAAACCCCAATGGGATCACGAAGAGTCGGACACGACTGAACAACAACAATAGCCCTTCCTTACAGAGATAGAGAAGTACGAGTATGGAATACTGCATATAATGTCAGGAGTTTTTGATGTGTTGTGGAACTATGGCTTTTATACTTTTAATAATGGATAGCTCTGTATAAGTGTGTGTGTGTGTGTGTGTGTGTGTGTGTGTGTGTGTGTGTAGATTTAGCAATGTAAGTGATATAAAACAAAAGATATCAATAAAATAAACAAAATGCATATGTAAATGCATTTAATTATTAAAAGATTGAATTGAATATAATATTTTAAATAGATTAAGTAGTCAAAATAATTTCTTTCTCATCAGTAAAATGAGGAAGATGAATAAACAGAGCTGTAAGGTCCCTTTCATACTGTAAATCTCTAACCCTATGATCTATGATTCTCTTACAGAAATCCAGTGAGATTGAATGCCAACTGTAATGTTATTAAAAGGACTTGGTCTACAGAGTGTGTAGTCAAGCATAAAACTTATTTTGTCTCATGCTTCAGAAGCGAAGAGGGTATTTGTTGGAGTTCATGGCTTACAACAAACTTGTCTGTCACTTATATGAATAAGTTCTTGACTTCTATGACTTAGGGATGGATTTTTTATTTGATCTTGCCACTCACTGTTCCCAGTTTACTTTATCCAGGCCAAAGAGAATTGAATAGTAAACATTAAGATGGAGATATTCAGAGTTAGAGATCCAAAGCTGGAAGAGCCATCAGAGGCCATCTTGTCCAAATCCCATCATTTTACACATGGGGAAACTGAGACTAAGAGGTTAAATGATTTGTCCAAGGTCAAACAGATCATTTGCAATAGAAACAGGATTTGAATCCAGGTCCTCTGAATCAGAGCCAGTGATCTTTTTATTGTACCACATGCCTCTCTTTTCCTGTACCACCTCTTTGGACCTGGGTCATCTTGTGCATGCATCCTGCAATCCAGGTTGCTAATGCACATGATTTTTTTTTTTTTTACAAATTTAATATTCAGAATTAATTCATTTAAATGCAGAAAAAAATATATTTTTTCAGTCAGCCTCCCAAAGTGTCCATCAAATTCTTTGCTGGCCCTTCTTTCTCAATTACTTTTTCACTTTTAATGCTTGTATTTAATGTGTAAATACCAACTGTCCTGTTTCCTTTTTTTCACTTTGTGATATTTCACAAAGCCTTTTTTTTTAGATCTTTCTCCCTCACAATTATTGATTTGCATCACGGTTCATTAATGGACCATGATTTATTTAACCATTTCCCAACTGGAGAGTTGTTTCAAGTTTCCCTTGGTCTCTCTATTGTCTGTCTATCTCTGTTTCTCTTTCTCTGTATTTCTCCCTATCATCTACCTCTTTATATATCTTTACCTATTTTTCACATTTACCTATACTTTATGCATGTATATACATATGTATGTATGTATCTGCCAATATCTATTTAAATGCACCTATTCATTTATTTATTTGCAGTTCCAAATAATACTGCAACTAAAATCTTTGTATTTTATTTAACACTTTTTTTTTTTTTTTTTTTTTTTTACTAAAGATGGAATTACTGGTACAACATGTAAGAATAATTTGATAACTTTGCCTGTGTACTGTTAAACTATTTTCCCCAAACAAATTCAATAATTTTGTAATCCTACAAGCTACAAAAGAATACTGCTCTCGCTACATCTGTGCCAGCTCTGAGTTCCTTTGTCTTTATTTTTTACTGGCAATCTGATGCATTGGAGGTGTTTGTGTTCTAGTTGCTTCAATTTGTACCTCTGTACAAATTCTGATGAGATGATTCTGGTGATTTTGGTGAGACGGAGCGTTTTCCTAAGTGATAATTAACCCCTTGTGCATGCTGGTTCTCAAAAGAGTAGACGTGTGCTTGAACTGAAATTGTGATGGTCAAGGATTTGTGCAAGTTGAATGTCTCCACTAAATGCTGGAGAAACCAATCTGAAGGAAATACAGAACTGCTGGGAATGCATGTGCCTTCCTTGTGGGAAACAGCCTGATTCAGCTCAATTCTATTAACTAATTAATCTTTCAATGTTCCTGAGGCAAGTTATTCAGACCCACAACATATATGTATGCTTGTATATGTAAGTATAACTCATGTATACATATACAAAGGTTTATACGAAGACATAGATATATGTACACATACATATATATATATATATATATAGGTTTATATGAAGATATAGATATATGTATACACATTTTTTTTTTGTTAAGTTGTTTTTCAGTTATGTCTGGTCTCTTCATGATGCCATTTAGGGTTTTCTTGACACACATACTAGAGTGGTTTGTTATTTGCTTCTCAGCTAATTTTACAGATGAGGAAACTGAGGCAAACAGGCTTAAATTACATGTTCAAGGTCATACAACTAGTAAGTGTCCAAGACTGGATTTGAACTCAGCTAATTTTACAGATGAGGAAACTGAGGCAAACAGGGTTAAATGACATGTTCAGGGTCATATAGCTAGTATGTGTCCAACACTAGATTTGAACTCAGGAAGATGAGTGTTTCTTACTTCAGATCCAGCACTCTGTCCACTGTATAATAAAGCTGCTCCATAGTACCTCCTCATGGTGAGGAGTTTAGGTTTATTTATTTTAAAAATGTTTCTGGTTGGATTGAACTCAAGTCTTCTTGACCCCAGGAATGGCAGTCTATCCACCGCACCACTTAAATGGAGTACAGAGATATTAAATTAGATGTTTGAAAATATTTCCTCACAAGGAGGTTTCCTGAACACTGATATAGGTTGTGAAAGGAGACCGGAATTGCTGTTTGAAAGTCTTCCAAAATATTCTCACATCTTTTGAGAAAAACAATAGACATTGTCTTTCATGAAAATGAGGGGGAAAAGTACAAAAGAAAGGATGAGTTAACTGACCTCTCAAGATTCTTTTTTGAGCATAAGATTTCATGAGTTTTTTAGTCCAATCCTGTAACTTCAAAAGTAGAAGGAACTCCTAGTATGGAAATTCCCTCCACAGATGCAGATCAACACCTTGTCTTAGGGGCACCCAGAAGGGGTGACTTGCAAAGGGTATGTGTCAAGAAATAAATCCTGACCCTAGCCCTTCCTAACTCTAAACATCAGTCCTTTATCATTATATCACCCTGCAGAATTCTTCCTCTGTCGTGAACATAAATATGGATAAGAGACTGTTTTTGCAGTCTCACCCAGACTTTTGGATGATGGCCACCACAGCTGTTATGTGTCCACTTGACTCAGTGTACCGATCATATATGTGCTGTGCCAATTCTCCAGGAAAAAGCATCTCCATCCGCCTCGGTGCAGAGTGCATTTTCTACTCAATAATCCTGTATTATGAGACTATATTATGAGGCTACACACACATGCTTCAAAAATCTGGTCGAAATGCCCTCATTTCCCATAAGTCTCTGTTTGTCCTTCGTTTTCAAAGAGACCCTATTCTGTCCATATATCAAGCAAAACTTAATTTGAAATTCTCCCCAATTTTCCAGGTGCCAGACAGCACTCACCATGGGAATGCCATCAATAAGGGGAAAATGTCATTCTGATTTTGGGGTGCCCCGATTAGGGGAGATAATATGGTTCAGTAGGTAATTGGGAGATAGATTTAATATCGTTGGTGGTTGTTTGCCCTTCGCTCTAGAGAGACGACCATGACATCAGGGAGGTGATATCGGGATACGCAAGTGAATTGGATTGAAGTGAGGAAGGGCCGGGCAAAGTCACCTGCCTCATTTTCCCCTCCAGAGCCATGTGGGTCCAGTAGCCAGATATAGATCAAGACGACTGGAGATAAGAATTTATTGAGGGCAGCTAGCAGATAGAATGTCAGGCTTGGAGTCCAAAAGATCTGAATTCAAATCCAGCCTCAGATATATGCTAGCTGTATAACCCTGGGTAAGGTTCCTGTTTGCCTCAGTTTCCTCATCTGCAAAATGAGCTGGAGAAGAAAGTGGCAAACCACTCAAGTGTTTCTGCCAAGGAAACCATAGGTGGGGTCACAAAGAGTCAGATGTGACTAAAATGCCCAAACAATAACAAAAATAAACATTTATTAAGTGTTTACTACGTGCCAGGCATTGGGCTAAGAGCTGGGACTACAAAGAGAGACAAAAATAGCCTCTACCCTCAAGAAGTTCACGTCTAATAGAGGTTAGACAAATGCAAATAACCATGAACATACAAGATATATCCAAGGAGTCTCGGGGGAAGACACAAGCCAGGACAAAGCCTCTCACAGAAAGTGGGAATTTTAGCCCTTTTCAAGCTTACTAACAGAAGAACTCTTTCCCTACCAAAGCAAACAAGTCTCTAGGGCAGCTATGTGGTGCAGCAGATAGAGCACCAGCCCTGGACACACCAGGACCTGAGTTCAAATCTGACCTCAGATACTTACTAGCTGGGTGATCCTGTGCAAGTCACTTAACTCCAATTTCTTCTACAAAAAGAAAAGAAGTCTCTAAAGTTAAATGACTCCAGTGTCAGAGGAAAAGATAACTTATTATCATAGATTTTTTTTTTCTTGCAGAGGCTCTCAGAGAGGTATCTTATCCAATCTCCTCTTTTTATATATGAGGAAACGAAAGAACAAGGATGTACGACGGTAGTACACAGGTTTTTTTCCATTGTTTCATGTTGTCTTTTTTAGGTAGAACTCCAATATGGTATTTTGTTATTTTCTCCAACTCAGCTCATCTGGGACCCAAAAGCTGCATAGGACTATTCCCCCTTCCCTCTATCAAACCAGGTCACAGATTAATACTTAGAGATCTGGAAGGACTTCAGATAGCATCTGGTTCACTTTCCTGATTTTTTTAGATGCAGAAGCTGGAGCCCCTGTAAAATTCCCTCCTTCCCTTCCTCTCTCTTTCCTTCCCTTTCTTTCTTCCTTCCACCTTTTCTTTCTCTCCCTTCCTCTTCCTTCCTTCCTTCCTTCCTTCCTTCCTTCCTTCCTTCCTTCCTTCCTTCCTTCCTTCCTTCCTTCCTTCCTTCCTTCCTTCCTTCCTTCCTTCCTTCCTTCCTTCTTTTCTTCCTTCCTCTTTTTCTCCCTTCCTCCTTTCCTTCCTTCTTTCTTTGTTTTTTAATGTTTTAATATTGTTATTTTCCCAGTTACCTGTAAAATATTTTTTTTACATTTATTATTAAAACTTTGAGTTCCAGATTCTCTTCCTTCCTCTGCCTGTCCCCTCCATTGAGAAGGCACATGTGAAGTTATGATTAACATTTCCAAAATGTCGTGTTGAAAAAGAAAACATAGATCTCCCTCTCCCCTCAAAAAATCCCTCAAGAAAAATAAAGTAAAACAACTCTGACACAAAACATTCAGACACAAGCAGTTCATGAAACAATATTTGTAAAGCTAATTTAGCACAGTGCCTGGCACATAGTGAATGCTATATAAATGCTAGCTATTATTAGACAGTTTTTCTAAGAATTAGCATTTCATATTATGGAGACATAAGACATCATGGTACAAGGCAGAACAGCAGCTCTTTTAAAGACGCTTTTTCTACTGTACTTTTCAGTTCATCCTGGTGCTGAAGGTATGGCGAACAATTTTTAAAGAAAAGGGAAAAATGGGCACTAAATGGAGTGAGAACGAATGGATTAGTGGTTCAGCTGCCTCTATTCCCTTCTCTAGCACACACAGAGCTGGAATTTAAGATTCATCTGTTTGGCATTTAAAGCCCTCGACAGTCTGGCTCTCGCCTACACTTTCTGGCTCTCACCTACACTTCCTTGCCTCATGTCCTCCTCTGAGGAGAGTTCACTTCCTTCAAAATCCAACTCAAGTAGCACCTTTTTCATGAAGTCTTTCTTTATCCTCCCAGCTGCTAGCAACTTCTCCAAAGTGCAATTTATATTGCCCATATGGATATATTTATTTATATCAAAATATCTATCAATAAATGAATATTAAGTATCTACCATGTGCTAGGAACTATGTTAAGGGATTTTCTTTTTTTAATAAATTAATTTTATATATATATATGTGTGTGTGTGTGTGTGTGTGTGTGTGTGTGTGTGTGTGTGTGTGTGTGTTTTGTTTTTGTTTTTTGCTGAGGCAAGTGGGGTTAAATGACTTGCCAGGGCCACACAGGTAGGAAATGTTAAATGTCTGAGGTCACATTTGAAGTCAGGTCCTTTTGACTTCAGGACTAGTGCCCTAACTACTGTACCACCTAGTTGCTCCCATACTAAGGGATTTTCACTTATTATCTAATTTGGTTCTTAGAACAAGCCCCCAGAAGTAGTTATTCTCCCATCTTACAGATACATAAAATACTTTGTTTTTGTTGAGAGAATATAAATCCCTTGGATCAGAGGATGTATTTGTAGCAACAGCACCTAGTTGTCTGCCTGTCGTTTGATTTAAAAGAAAACCTTCACTTAACATTCCACAGGCATTTGTTAAGGACTTATTTATTAATGCACCATGCTAAGTGCAGGGGATTTAAAGGGGAAAATGCAATCCCCTATTTAATCCTGACTGTTCTTCCAAAGATGTACCCATAATCACCTTGAAACTCTGGAGAATCTACAGATGAGAACAAAAGTTGCTCTTTCTTTGCCACAGACAAACCGGGGCCCGTAGCATTATTCACTGTTTCCAAAGCAATGAAGCTGTATTGCCAAGGTCTGAGTAATTAGCAATATGACCTTGAGTTCTCTTTCAAGAGCCATTTGCGATCTGCCAAAAGGTTTTGATTTGTTTGTTAAAATAACATCTGCTGGTGGCTTTGACCAAGGAGCAATAAAAGAACCGTGACGAGCAATTTTGCTACATGGGAAAAGCTTCAAAAATTATCCTGGGAAAAATAGCATTAAATGTGTCCCCTAAAATGTCCCAAATGACATTTTAGGTGAAACAATGGTGAAATCCAGCTGAAAACCAGGTGCAAGAACTGAGGACAGAAATAGATCCTGGTAGGTGGATGTCTTTTACAATATGGCCAACATGGAAATGGGTTGTGGACAACTGCATATGTGTAACTTATATCAAATTGCTGGCCATGTTTTCTTTTATGACCAAACTCAATAGCCACTTTTTAGTGTTTACTTGGTTGAGCCATCAAGAGAGACATTGGGTCTGTAAAGATGGTGGCTCTTGAGTCAGTAGTATTATCCACTTCTATTCACTATTTACCATCATTGGGGTTTTTTTTTGGGGGGGAGGCAAAGGAAGGAACCTCTGAAAAAGTCATACTGTGTCTTCTTTTGAGATATGACTAACATGGAAATGTGTTGTGCATGACTGCATATGTATAGCCTTTTAAAAATTGCTTATCTTCTCAGAGAGGAGGGAGGAGAGAGGGATAAAGTTTGGAACCCAAAATTAAAAAAAAAATGTTAAACTTGTTTTTACACATCATTAAGGGCTATTCAAGGTCACTGATGGGAAAGAGTTTACCTACCAGGTGATCATGTAGGTTGGGGGAAGGAGGAAGTTGGGTGAAATTATAGAGAGGAAAAGTACATTTTGGAAGGATTATAGGTGTTCTTCCTGAGGCTTTGATGGTTCACACTAAGTATGCTATCACTACTCTGAGACAAGGAAAAGATTTTTTTTTAGTATGATAAAATTTACAGCTATCCAGACACGTGCAAAGTTCTGGGATTTCAAAGAAATGACTAGCACATTCACACACTCCCATACAGCTTAAGACAAATAGAGCTCAGTCCCCTAAGGAAAAACTGCAATGCTTGTTAAGAACAAACACTTTGAGGGACACAAAAAAAAGTATGAGAAAAAATAAATTTTTAAGGAAAATATCTGCTGGTGAGAGGACAAAAACATAAGAGTTATTTATGTGCAACTAAATGCCCATGTTTTCTTTTATGACTAAGCATTTTTTAGTGTCTTCTTGGTTGAGCCATCAAGAGAGATCATTGGGTCTGTAAAGAGGGTGGCCCTTGAGTCAGTGGTATCATCTACTTCCACTCACTATTTACCATCATTGGGTTTTTTGGGGGGAGGGGCAAAGGAATGAGAACTGGAAATTCTGAAAAAGTCATACTGTGTTTTCTTTTACAATATGACCAACATGGAAATGTGTTGTGCACAACTGCATATGTACAGCCTATATTAAATTGCTTATCATCTCAAGGAGGAGGGAGGAGGGAGGGATAAAGTTTGGAACTCAAAATTTAAGAAAAAACCTTAAAATTGTTTTTACACATCATTAAAGAAAAATAAAATGTTGTTTATAAAAGAAAAAGAAAAAAGCCAGATACATAACAACTATCTCTTCATTCAAAACCAACTTTCCTAAATGAGGTACTAACGAATTAGAATCAGTATTTGATCTGAGACTTGATCTTTCCATTTATGGATGACCAACAAGAGAATACAAAGAATTAAATTGCAAGGGAGGAAAAGGGATGAGAAGGGAGCCAAAGAATTATACTTGCCACTTTCATTTCACTACTTAGAGATACTTCTTAAGTTGAATTCAAAAGCCTATTGATTTTTAATAACATTTTTATTGGTTAGTCAAATTTAATTCTCATCTTCCCAAAGCCATAAATCTGGCCTCTTCACCCTATTTAGAACCACACAGATAATTTTCTTTCTTTTTTTCCCTGTTAGCTCCCAGATCAGGTCAGGGTGAAGGAGACAGCTGGGTAGCGTGAAGGCTAGGAGACTGGTTAGCCAGGAGCTATCTAGCACATACTACAGCCCAGGGGGCAAAAGGTGAGAGGAGCAGGCAAAGTTGGAAGGATCAGGCAGAGAAATAGGAATGGAGCCAGGGAAATCTGGAGAAACAAGAAGGGGCAGGTGGGTCTCATAAAGCACAGGGAGAGCTGGCCATTCAGGGAGCTTTGAGGTCTCCAAAATAGTTTACATACATTATCTCTAAACAGGCAGGCTTTAAAATATGGGAAGCCAAAAGACAATTTAGTGACAAAAATTCCAACCTCCTTCAGAGAAAGAATTGATGGAATCTGAATGCAGATTGAAACATATAATTTTTAAATTTCTTTACTTTTTTTCATGTGTTTTCTAATATGGTAATAAAAATTTTTACAGAAGAAATGCTAGCATTGAACTGGAAAACAAAAACTTTTTTTCTGTTTAAATGTAGGTGGTCAGAGAAAATCATAAAAACATATCCTGGCTCATCAGGACCCATGGAAGGTGAACACTGAACTGAGTCTAGTATGTTGAGTAGAGGCAGTCCTGGGATGACAAGTCTAGACAATATATAGAAAAGATCAGGGACCTACAGGT
This sequence comes from Sminthopsis crassicaudata, assembly GCF_048593235.1. Classification (NCBI taxonomy): domain Eukaryota; kingdom Metazoa; phylum Chordata; class Mammalia; order Dasyuromorphia; family Dasyuridae; genus Sminthopsis; species Sminthopsis crassicaudata. The sequence continues at coordinate 222,766,674 of NC_133622.1, read as the reverse complement.
AAACTGGGCCCAATTCCTGCTCCAGGAATTATGGTGTTCAGATCATCAGGCTGTCCTAATGCACTGGACCATGAGCCACAACTTTCAAATTTGTGAACACCTTCAAAATGGCTCCTACTTCTTTAGGGATCATAGATGGAGTAGCAGAAGGATGCTTAGAAGTTAGTTATAAAGGAAACCCTTAGCCAGGGCAGCTGCCCATGTGCTGGTACAAAATGAAGGGGCTAAAGGTCTGCCCAATCTAAAAAAGAGTTTTTTCATTTGAAACTTCTACCATAAATGCTGCTTTATGTTAAAATCCTGAATGTTCCTGTGAATATATAGGATGTCTCAAAAGTCTTTCTTTTAAGCTTTTCATAACTGAAGGGAAGTTATTAAAAACTAAAGCTTAAATAGCTTTAATAGCATAACACAGCACTAAGACTTTTGGGCCATTCTGAACAATGATGATGATAAGGAAGAGCCATCTATCAACTCATCTAGTCTCCATCTCTCTATCAAACCATTCAACTACATCTTTCTTTCTACCTATCTCTGTCACGTATCCATTCATCCATCTACAACTATCATTTATCTATTTATTCATTCACCTTTGTCTGTCTGTCTCTGTCTCTCTCACACACATACTTATCCATTCATTCATTTATCTATTTTTAATCTGGGTCTCCTTATCATAATCAGACTGGAAGTACAGTGGTCACTTGTACCCCCAACCCCACTGAAGTTTTGTATGGAAGTTCTGTTTCTAACCTAGGCTAATTTATTTTTCTCCTTAGGCAACCTCCTACTCCAAAAGCTTAACATTATTGGTGTCAGACTTAGTGTGGACTCGGGGTCAGCTTTAGCTCTACAGCAGTTCAGAATTTCCAAGCTTAAGAAATTCACCATCCTCAGCTTAGTGTGGACTCTGGGTCAGCTTTAGCTCTACAGCAGTTCAGAATTTCCAAGCTTAAGAAATTCACCATCCTCAGCTTCTCCCAAAAGTAAGAATTTCAGGAGTATGCTGCCATTCCCAGCTCTATAGATCAGTTCATCAGGTGAGCTGATGGAAGGATATGCTGAAGGAAAAGGCCCTTCTGTGCAACAGCAGGATAAGGATAAGGCAGACAATGATGGGCAAAGGATGGCTCATTTCAGGTCTCACCTTTTGTAGGAGACCTCTCCAAATTCTTTCCACTGTTGGTGCTTTCCATCTGTCCCATTGGGGACCCAACTGGAATTGGCCAGTTGGGCAACACAACTCCTTTTTCTTTTTCTTTTATTCTTTCCCTTCCCTTCCTTCTGTACCCATAAGGTAATCATACTTTTACCTATATGTGCTTTCCCCAAAGGAATGTAAATTCTAATTAGTGAAAGCTTTGAAGATATCTTGGGATTTACCAGAAGGATTTCTTTCTTAAGGATTGTGTCTTAAACCCCAATCACTCTGACTCCCATCCATTGGCCAACAATAAGAGCTAAGACAATCCCCACTTGGTCATTTTGGGGTACTGATTGGTTCACAGTGAATGTAAATAACAATTATTTCTGTTCTTATCAGAAATCCTGAGTCTTCCCCTATCATATAGTTTTTTTTTTTTTTAAACTAGGTAAAAGAGGCCATTCTCTGCCTTATTTCAAACCTAACCTTCATCACTGAATGGGTGTTGCCTCAGTCAAACTGAGACCTGTTAAAGACCTAAGCTCAAAAAGGTCAAGGTTCCCCACTACATCCAGGGCCATCTCCAGTCATCCTGATCCATATCTGACCAGGGGACCCAGATGGCTCAGGAGGAGAATGATGATTTTGTCCATTTCTCCCTCACTTTAATCCGATTCACTTGTCTGTCATGATATCACTTCCTGGATACCGTGGTCATCATCAAGAACAAAGAACAAACGATAACTTCTATTTATACTGTCGTCTGTCTGTTGTCTCTCTGTTATAATGTAAGCTCCTTGAAGGCAGGGGCTGTTTTTGCCTCTCCCTGTCTCCCTTGTGTTTATTTAGCACAGTGCCCAGCATACACATAATAGATTGACTATAAACTGGTAGTAAGAGATGGGGGACGAGTTCTTTACAAATTTGCCTACTTCATGAAATGCCCAGGGCTGGCTCTGCCCATCACCCACCATTGCTGGGTGAGTGATAGAGCCCTGCAGCACATTGCAAATTAATGCATCCTCTAAAATTAATTCTATCACAGCTGGCAGTGGAACCTTCAAATTTACATAGAAAAACTCTGCGTCTTCACTGCAATCTATCCTGCCAGTAGTCAGGAAGCTTTCAAGACTCGTATTTCATTTCCCCTGCAAATGAAGCCCATTAAAATGATGGCTTCTGTCTCCTGGCCCTCAGCCAAGACCCACTGTTCACCTGAAACAAAGTGAGACCCACGCAATATCAGCTGGGGCAGCGATGGCAACATAACAAACATCCTGTCACAATATGTTGCCCCCTCAATCTTCAAATTGGCTATGTGACGACAACTTATAGCAGATCTTTTGTTTTTCCACTTTTATTTCTTTTTTTTTACCTTCATAATTAATTTCCCTCCCCAAAATTCTTTCCAAGATTCCCACTGACATAACTTTCCCTCTCCATTCTTTTTGGGGGAATTAATACTTAAGTTAATTTTGAAAATCAGGTTTTTCTCCCCACCAAATATTTCAGCAGCATTTTTGAAATGGAAGCAGAATATTTATTTATCCTACAGAAAAACTGGAAACAAAGTCAATACCCATCAACTGGGAGACTAAAAAGATGGTCATGCATGAATGGGATGGAATATTAATGGACAGAAAGAAATGGTGACTGTGAAGAACTCAGAGAAGCATGAGAAGATCTAAGTGAACTGATGAAGAAAGAGCTAAGTAAGCTCAATCAGGGAAACAATATATTAAAGGGCTACAAAAATTAAGATGGAAAGAACAAAAAAGTGGAAGTGAGGGCTATAAAATTAGAGTGATCAAGTTTGCTCATAAGAAAGAGATAAAAAAAAAGAACCTCTCCCCTTTCTTTCTTTAGAGACACAGAGCACTGGGGGTGGAAGATGGCAAATTTGGATGAGAGTTTTGCCAAACTTTATTTCCCCCCTCTTTCTCTTTTTTACATTTTGGCTACGAGGAATGACTTATTAGTTAGGGGAAAGAGCAAGGACAAATTCAGAAATGCAGTGATATAAGACTATAATAAATATTTTTAAAAGGAAAAAAGTTGTGGAACTAAAATGAAGCAGTGTACATTGCTAACAAGACTATGTCTAGAACTCATGAGATTTGGAATTGAATCGTTACTCTGTCACTCACTGCCTTTGAGACCTTCAACAGGTCATTTCCCTCTTCTGTGGGCTTCAGTTTCCCCATCTGTAAAATGGCATCATTAAACTGGATGATTCTGTAAAGCATCTTCCAGCTCTGTTACTGTTCAATTGCGTCTGATTTTTTGTGACCCCATTGGGATTTTCTTGACAAAGATAGTGGAGTAGTTTGCAAGTTCCTTCTCCAACTCATTTTACAGACTGAGGCAAATAGGATTAAGTGGCTTCCCTAGGGTCACACAGAGATTAAATGTCTGAGACTACATTTGAACTAGTTCTTCCAAACTCTACTACATCCCAGATTCTTAAACTATGGTTCTTGACCCCATAACTGAATGTGAGAGTCATGAAATGATGATTTATTATCAGTAAATATTTGATTTGTATACCTATTTTATATATTTATAAACCTGAGGTCATGTAAACATTTCTCAGGTGAAAAGAGGTTACAGGTAGAAAAAGTTTAAGAAGCCCTGCACTACACTACCTAGTTACTATTCTATGGTCTGATGTTGTTATTCTTCATTACCATATCATGTGATTTTTCTTAAAAGTGGTATTTTTGCCTCCATCCTTATCCCTCCTCTCCCTTCCTCGCCAAACTAGCTTTTCATAACCGATTCCTGAATAATTTTCATTATGCAATCATCTGGTCATGTCATTGCCACTGCTAAAAAATTTACCTATGATTCTCATGCTGTGTACTTATGTTCAGCTTTCTTAGCCTGGTATTCAAGGCCCTCCACAACGAGGTAATATTCAAATCTTGTTATTCTTATCACTTTTATTACTAACATCTCATAGATCATTTTTGCCAAATTGCCTTTTCTCAGGTTTACTGATGGACCCTCTTTATCTTTCTCAAATTATTTCTCATATTTCAGTTCAACATCATGCCATATAGTAGAAAGAGCCTTAAGTATGAAGTTAAGAGAGACCTGGTTCAGATTCTAGCTCAGTCATTTACTAGATTTATAACCATAAAATAAATTAGTTTATTTCCCTGAACCTCAGTGTCTTCATCTGTAAAATGGGGATAATAATAGGATTATATATTTAGAACTGAAAGGGACATTGACTCCATTCTCCTCATTTAATTGCTAAGAAAACTGAAACTGGCCAAAGGTTACATGGCCAATAAGTGTCAGAGGCAATTGTCAGGGCTGCTGGGAGGCCCAGACAAGATAATAATGTGTACATCACTTAAATTGCCATATAAATGTCAGCCTCTATTGTCCATAAATTACACTGAGTTTCAATCAATTTTATTTGGAGAATTTGTGACACCCTTTGGGGTGTATCAAGTAGAAGCTGAAAAATGATCAGGGCATCTTAAAATATAAAGGCTTCCTTTTTATTTTTTCTTATAAAGTAGAGAAATCTTTGTTTTTATAATATGTTCATTTCCAAGTGAACTCCTCATTACATAGAGAGCCATCCTTTGTAAGAAGAAATTAAAAAGAAAAAGAAAAAATAAGAAATTAAAAAGATGGAAAAAACAGTAGTTCAGTAGATCTAAGCAATACATCAACTGAATAAGAAAACATATGTCATGTTCCACACCTGTGCTCCCCCACCTCTGTAAAGAAGGGAGAAAGAAACCCTTTTTTCTTTATTTCTCTTCTTTGGGGCAAAACTATGTGGTTATCATCACAGCATCAAATTGCATAAAGGCTTCATTATAGCTTCAATAATGTCACTTTAGACAATTCACTAGTTCTCTTGAAATATTATTGGGTCAGAGCTAAGGAACAGATATATCTCATTTATTACCTTGGAATAATATTATTTTATACAGATTAGTAATGAGAAAAGTGCTTTATAAATTACAAGTGCTAAAGGATCTGAGATCTGGAGCTATAAGAGACTTCAAAAGTCATATATTAACCCAGCTTCTTAAATTGTGATTTGGGGTCTCATGTGAATTCTTGTAACTAACTGAATATGGAGGTTGCAAAATTATGTTTATTATCAGTACACATTTGCTTTGTATACTTATTTTATATACTGACATACCTAGGGTCACATAAACATTTATCGGGTCAAAAGGGATCATGAATGGAAAAAGGTTAAGAAACTCTGATCTATTCTTACAGATGAGGAAACTGAGGCCCAGGGAGATCAGATATCTATGATATACAGCAAGAAGAGATCTCAGAGGACATTTAGAGTCCAACTGTCCCATTTTACAGATGTGGATCCTGAGGTGCAGGGAGGTCAGACAATTTAAGTTCAGGATATTGTAGAAGTAGGGTTAGAAAGGTCCTCAAATGCCATTTAAAGTTCAAATCCCCAATTTTACAGATAAGAAAACTGAAGCTCAAAGAGATTAAGTGATTAAACCCAAGTTCACCTAGGTACAGTGTTAAATATTAGAGATGGAATTTGAATTCAGGGTTCTAAAAGAAAATCTAGAGCCAGGGTTCTAGGTTCTAAGAACATTTCTAGAGCCATGGTCACAAGGTTTTAGGTTATGAGACCCATGTGAGGACCACATTGGGTTCTAGGCTCTAAAATAGGTTCTAGAGCCAGAACCTCAAGGTCCTGGGTTCTAGGAGCAGCTCTAGAGCCAGAGTTCTAAGTTCTGAAAGCACCAATAGAGGCATGATTCTAAGGTTTTGGTTCTAGACCCACTTAAGAGTCAGGTTGATAAGATTCTAGGTTGTAAGACCAGTTGTTGTGGAGCCCAAGAGCACTAAGGTTTTGGGTTCTAAGAGTGACTTTAGAGCCAGTGTCTTGAATATTTTTTGGAAGAAAAAAACTTTCTTCATACTATCACTGCCTTGGTGATAGTTGGAGGATAATTAGCCATCTCAATAATGCAACACCTATCCAACACAAAACCATTAGCAACTTTGATGCTAGGAAGAATTGACTGTTTTTCAAGATGATCAATTCTAATGGACGTGGCTCTTTTCAACAATGAGAGGATTCAGACCATTTCCAATGGTCTTGTGATGGAGAGAGCCATCAGCACCCAGAGAAAGAGAGGACTGTGGGAACTGAGTGTGGATCAAAACATAGCACTTTCACTCTTTTTGTCGTTGTTCGCTTGCTTTTTATTTTTTCTCATTTCTTCCTTTTTGATTTGACTTTTCTTGTGTAGCAAGATAACTGTATAAATCTGTATGCATATATTGGATTTAACATATATTTTTACTATGTTTAAAATATAATGGATCAAAAATATAATGCCATCTAAGGGAGGGGCTGGGGGAAGAGAAGGATATTGAAACACAAAATTTTGCAAGGGTTAATGTTGAAAAATTATCCATGCATATCTTTTGAACATAAAAACTATAATAAAATTTTTTAAAGGTTTTTTTTTTATTATTGCTAACATTAACTTAATTAGCTAATGTAAAAAAATGTACAACCCCTCCAATGTCCCAGAGCTATACAAAGCATCTGGATTAATTTGTCATAGACAAAGAATTCTAATATTAACTCCAAGTTCACTGCCCTCTCTGGACTTCCCTTTCTCACCAGTAGTCTTGGTCCCTCATTAGTGTCTCTGGGGCCTACTCTTCTGAATGGTGGGTTTGTAGCCCAGACTACCATCCCATGAGGAGCCTCAGCCATGCTTAATCCACTCATTGTCCTTTTGGTGGAGGTGAACCCTAAAACTGTCCAAACTCTCCTCTGGAAGAGGCCCATAGGGGAATGACACAAACTGAGATCTTTTGGAGGGTCCCATAAATTGTACCCCCTTCTGGGAGTTCCTAGACCCTGGGAAAAGCCTTCAAACTCCCAGTTAAGTGATTTTATTCAATTGGAGGTCTTTGTCTGAGGATCCTCTATTGATTAGCCCAGACAGCTCCCAGCCCCAGGCTAAGATGTAGCCCATATAATCACGATTTTTCAATCCATCTCTGCCAAATTGCTTATCAGGAGTTTTGCTCCCTAAGAAAGCTTCCTTTCTTAGGGAATAATAAAATTCCATTTTGCCACACAGATTTTAAGTTTGCAAATTCTTTCACATCAGACCTGCGACTTCGAGCAGAGGGGATGTCTCCCCCTATTCCCACACCTCATTACTTTGATTAAGAAGTAACCTGAGGACCAGAGAAGGAAGTGGCTTGGAAGTATCTCCAATCTAACCAAAATGAGAACCCATGATCTGTATTTTTCCAAATTAATGCATCTCATTAGTAGCAGAGTTGTAATTACAATCTACAAGTACTAATTAAGTGAAGAAAGAAAAGGAATGAAAGAAGGAAGGAAGGCAGAGAGAGAGGAAGGAAGAAAGGGAGGAAGAAAAGGAAGGAGGAAAGAAGAGAGGAAAGTAGGGAGGAATAAAGGAGGATAGGGAGGAAGGAAAGAAGGAAAAGAGCTGTGTTGTCCAACTGATCAGTTCCAGTTGGGTTCCCAGTGGTTTGAGCCTTGATTGACTTAGAGTGAATATAAATAGCAATTGATTCTGTTTTGGCTAGAAATACAGAGGGTCTTCATCCCCCAAACTGGGGTTTTGGTTTTTGAGTTTGGGTTTTTTTTTTTTTTTTTTTTTTTAGTAAATAAAAGAGGTTATTCTTTGCTTCAATTCCTACCTACCCTTAATCACTGAATGGGTGTTGTCTCAGACAACTGAGACATTAGATCCAGGGCCATCTCCAGTCATCCTGATCTATATCCTGCCGCTGGACTCAGATGACTCGGGAAGGAGAAAGGAGGCAGGGGACCTTGCCCAGCCCTTCCATACTTCAATCCAATTCACTTGTAGGTCACGGCATCACCTCCCTGATGTCACACTCTCTTCCAGAACAAAGGACAAACAACAGCTCCTCTTTTTAATCTTGCTATTTCAAACGACAGTGTGGTTCTTCCAGTTCTCATGTTCGAAACCTTTGACTCTTTCCTTCATTCACCTCTCCTAGCTAATCAATTAATTACCAAGTTCTATCACTCCCAACTTTGCATCTCTCATTTTTCTCCCTTTCTCCCTATTCCATCTGTCCTCATCACTACCCTTCTGGATTCCCTCAATAGCCTCCTAACAGCTCTTCATGTTTCCACTTGGGGCGTCCTCCCATCCACACTTCATTACCAGGCTAACCTTCTGTACATACAGATCTGCTCATACATGCCATTCCTTTGCTCACGTATCTAATTCATTTTGGATTGGGATCTTCCTAGGCTTCACCCCAAGTCAACTCAACAAGCATCTATTAACCACCTACTGTTTTGGGAGCTGAGAATACAAATTCACTGAGGAAACAAATTTTCTTCCTGACCTCTTCCTTCCTTCCTTCCTTCCTTCCTTCCTTCCTTCCTTCCTTCCTTCCTTTCCTTCCTTCCTTCCTTCCTTCTTTCCTTTTTTCTTTCTTTCTTTCTTTCTTTCTTTCTTTCTTTCTTTCTTTCTTTCTTTCTTTCTTTCTTTCTTTCTTTCTTTCTTTCTTTCTTTCTTTCTTTCTTTCTTTCTTTCTTTCTTTCTTTCTTTCTTTCTTTCTTTCTTTCTTCTTCCTTCCTTCCTTCCTTCCTTCCTTCCTTCCTTCCTTCCTTCCTTCCTTCCTTCCTTCCTTCCTTCCTTTCTTTCCTTTTTTTCTTTTCTTTTTTTATTTTTTGTGAGTGTGTTTTTCCTGAGGCAATTGGGATTAAGTGACTCACCCAGGGTCACACAGCTAGGGAGTATTAAATGTCTGAGCAAGTTTTCTTATAAAATGAAGGAGAGGGTTCCTTTCAGCTCCAAATACTTTTGGCAAATAGACTCCTTTGATGGGAATTCAGAGCATGCCATGATATAGCACCAATTTATCTTTCTATCGTTATCTCCTATTACTTTCCCTTCACGTACTCGATGCTCCAGCCCAAATTGGATTCTCTCTGACTTTCAAATACACCCTACACAGAGTGCATAGTAAATAGTAGGCATTTCATAAATACTTGTTGATTGACTGATTCTAGCTAGCTGGGCTGTGTTAATTTTGGAATGTTCAGGTACCAGTCCTAACTTTAGATCAGATCAGAGATCACGGTTCCTTCTTCATGGAATGCTCATCCTTCATCTGACCTGGAATCAAACAACTATTATATACAAACACTTGGGTTTTATCAAAGATGGCAAACACCTCCAGTGTCTTTGCAAGAAATCGCCAAATGGGGTCCCAGAGAGTTGGGTGTGACTGAAAACGCCTGAACAGAAACATAATCCCTTTCTTATCCTTAAAGGGAGGAAGACCCGAGTTCAAATCTGGATTCAGACACTTACTGGATGTTCATTCAAGTCACTTAACTTGTCTGCCTCAGTTTCCTCATGTATAAAATCGTAATAGCACCTATCTCTCATTCTATCAATGTTTGCCGAAGGAAGGAAATGAAAGAACCTCTTCTGAGGAGAAGAAAAGCATGTTGTTCAGTTGTTTCAGTCTTGTCTTACTCTTCATGAAGCCACTTGGGTTTTTTGGGGCAAAGATACTGGAGGAATTTCCTTCTCCAGTTCATTTTACAGATGAGAAAAGAAAGGGATATAGGGTTAAGTAACTTGCGCAGAGTCACACAGCTATCAAGTATCTAAGGTTAAATTTGAACTCAGGTCTTTTTACTTTTTTCTTCTTTTGCTGAGGCAATTGGGGTTAAGTGACTTGCCCAGGGCCACGAAGCTACGAAGTATTAAGTGTCTGAGACCACATTTGAACTCAGGTCCTCCTGACTTCAGGGCTGGTGCTCTATCCACTGCTCTACCTCACTGTCCCAGAACTCAGATCTCTTGACTCCAAGCTTAGCACTCTATCCATTGAACCACCTGGCATATCGTTAGTGAAATGCAAGATTGTGTGTGTGTGTGTGTGTGTGTGTGTGTGTGTGTGTGTGTTTGATATTCTGGAGTAAAAACAAATACTGGACAAGGTCATTGTAAATATCAAATAAGATATTTGTAAAGCTCATAACACAGCGCCTAGCTCATAGAAGGCACTTAATGTTTCTTCCCTTCTTTCTTCTCATTCTTCTATGGTTGAACTGTTCTACTCACCTTTTAAAGTTCAACCAAATGACATCGATTTCCCCAAAGCATTCCTTGAGTCTTCCCTTCCACATTTCTAATGTCCCCTTTAGATCTCACCTGGCATTTATTTTACAGCTATTTAATACAAGGTATGATTGTTATCAGTATTTATTTGTCTCGGCAAACTCCATGAAGAACTCTTTCTTAACATCTCACTTAGTCTAGCAGAGTGTTCTTGCAAAAGGAAACACCTAATAATCAATCAATCTATTAAGCACCTATTATGTAGTAGGTATGGTGCGAAAACAAAAAGAGAAGTTGTTCTTAAGAATCAGAAGCCTACATTCTACGTCATGTTTGCCGAAGGAAATAATCTATTTTTTATCTTTGTCATATTTTATTTTTACTTTTTTTTATTATCGCATGAAGGAAAGAATCTTACTCCTCTTTGAGGGGAAGAAAGGCATTGTTGTTGTTTGGGCGTTTTCAGTCACGTCAAACTCTCTGGGATCCCATTTGAGGTTTTCTTGGCAAAGACACTGGAGGGGTTTGTCATCTTTGATGAAACCCAAGTGTTTGTATGTAATGTTGTTTGATGTTCTGGAGCAAGGAGACACACTGGCCAGAACTTCATCAAAAGGTGGAACCATTCATCTAAGACCTGCATCTTGGCAAAATGAGGCTGGATTGGTGAAAATGTCAAAATGTAACCAATCACCAGGGAAATAATGAGACTCTGAGAAAATAGTCCTTCTTCGGGAGACTTCCCTAAACACTCCTGGGTTTTTTATTTTTATTTTTTTTATCACATTGCCAAGTCACTTGGTAGAATGTGTTTGCTTCTTCAAGTTGAAGAATTAATTAGTTGGGAACATATTCAAACTCTGGATTTCACAGAGAATTAGTAAAATACACCTAGGCTCAGATGAATTGTTTTCCTTTGACACTTCATCTCTTTGAGTTTCCACAAAGGAGATAGAATTCAAATTGTTTGTAAGTCTATTGAATTTAAAAGTCACTAGTGCTGGGGCTGAGCACTTCTGATATTAAGCTCTGGCTGTGGGTTATAAAATGTGACAGTTTCTGAAGAAGTACAGTTGACAGTCACCCAAAGGGCGATGAAGAGATTCATGGTGGGTGTGAGCAGGCTGTGGCACATTGTGAAAAGGGATCTGTGTGGGAAGGAAGATCTGTGGAAAGATTTCATCAAAGAAATGCACCTTTGGAAACTGATGGGTCAGTCATGAATGAGAGTGAAGGATACCTGACAGCTAATCTAAGGGCTCCATTAGTATACATGCAATGTAGTGGATTTGTGGGAGTGATGTGGGTTGAGGTCCCTTTAAGATTCCTTTCTGATTCCCACCCTCCCTCCCCCCATGGCTGAAGAAGCTAGCACCTTTGATTCACAAATTCTGGTCAAAAGCACCCTTTTGAATCCCAATGATATCTGGGCTTTCCCAGCCCCCATTGGATCTGAGCTAACTTGGGCCTTTCCAGTCCCCACTGGATTTGAGGTTTCCTCAACCCCCACAACCCCATTATAAAAAGGGGAACTCTGGAGCCCATTCTTGGCAGGAGCCCCAAACATGCTATCCTTCCGGCCATGTAAGGGTTCCTGTGCACCCGGCACCAGCTCTGGTCCTGGAGTCTTTCTATCTTTACCCTTACTTCCAAACCCCCCCAAAAAATCTTTTTTTTTTTTAATCAATCTAGGTTTCTGAGCCTCTAAATTCCTTTACAGGGGACTCTGCTCTGTCACTAGACTGCATTTAACTATGTATCCTTGTGCCGAACCAAAAGGGGTTACCCCTTACCTAATTCTCATCAGAAGGAAAAGGACAAAGCTTCTTAAACTGTGGTTTGTGACCCCACATGAGATCGTGTAACTGAAGGTGGGGATTCCTGCAGTATCAACTATTCCACCAAGATTTAATTCTTTATGTAAAAATAAACAAGTACATTCATCTTATTAATATGAACATTTGCTTTCATCTTTAATAAATGGTGAGATTCCATGTATATTAAAATTGTTTTAAAATATTTTTTATAATTTGTCATCAATAAATGCTTGATTTATACACCTATTTTATATACCTATCTAGCCATGGTTGTGTAAAAATTTCTCGAATGAAAAAGGGTTGTAAATGGAAAAGTTTGAAAAGGCTTGTCATAGAGCATAGGTAGACATAAATAATATACTTAGTATTGTTACAAGCTCTATGGCTAAGATATTTAAATTCCACAGGCTTCAGTATACTTTGATATAAAAGCAGATTAGATTCAATGCATCATTGGTAGAATTGTGGCGTGGGACCCTTCTGGAATACAACTGGGAACTATGCCCCCAAAGCCACTTTTAACCCACTAGCTAGGTTGATGTCCAGAAAGAAAAGAAAGTAAAGATTCAGATATGCACAAAAATATTTGTAGCAGCTCTTTTTGTAGCAGCGAAGACATAGAAACTAACAGGACACCCAGAAAATAAGAAATGACTGATAAATATTGGGATATGAATGAAATGGAGAATTTTGCTGTAAGCAACGATGAAGGGGACTGATTTGAAGAAACTCTCAGGAAGACATGTATGAACTGATGCAGGTGAAGTGAGCTGGACCAGCAATTTATATAATGATAACAACATTGTAAAAACCAACAATGTTGAAAGATTTAAGAACTCTAATCAGCAATGATCAACCATTCTTGGGGTGTGGGGAGAGACAATGATGGTTCCTGCTATCTAGGTCCAATAGAGAGATAATTGAGTCCAGATGAAGAACAAGATACATTTTCTGGATATAACCAATGTGGAAGTCAGTTTTATTATGCATGATCACCATAAGGGTTTCATCTGACCTCCCCTTAGTTTCCCCTCCCCCTGTGGGGCAGGGAGAATAGGAAGAGAAAATGCTTGTTAATTGAAGAAAAAAAATTAATTTGAAAAAGTATTGAACTAAATGACCTTAGGCTCCATTTAGCTCTTAGTCAACCATCTATGATTGTTTGAATACTCACCTCATTAATTTAAAAAACTATTGAAGTATCTAAGTATGTATAACTCCCAGGCTTCTTCACCAACAGCTTCTCATTCATTGACTAATCTTTTGATTGAATGGAAGGCTCCACTGGGTTTTGAAAAGCATGGGGCTTTCCAGAAGAGCAGACTACTCAATCCTACTATTCCTATCTTTTAAAAAGCGACATTCTTCCATGTGACTATAAAACATGGTATCCCACAATCTCTGAAGAATTAGGTTATATGTGACCCCATAGGTTCACAGAGAGATGAATGGGGAGTTCAACTAGGGTATGAGAGTGATGACCTGAAGAGAAGAACCAATCAAAAGCCTTGTCAAGGACACATTTGACACTAAGGAGATAGTACCATTTTGTCCTGAGATCAAAGAAGAGGTAGATAGCTATTGAGAGGCTGCCCTAGTGGTGAGGAAATAGTAAAAAGAATCCAAGAAAAGGGCACTAGAAGGAATGCCTATGGGAGAGTCCTAGGAAAGTAGGATGAAAAGCTGCAATAGGATGAAAAGATGGGGAGAGTTCATCATTTATATAAGTAGAAATCTTTCACCGACAAGATTACAAATCGCTCATTTACTAATTAATGGGATAAGAAATACTAACAAAGCCAGTATTTACAAACCAGAATTATTAAGCAGTGGTTCATTGCTCTGATTTCCGAGACAAGTACTTTTCAAGGATCTTTACTCTGCAAAAAAAAGGGAGAGGAGCAAGGAAATGAAGCATGAAGAATTTTTGCTTCTCCTCGGGAAGCTTGTGGAAACACACTGAATTCCAGGACTATGAAAGGGTAAACCAGGCCTTGTACCTACTGGTTTTCTCTGGGAGAAAATGGAACAAGATTTATTTTCAGCACCCCAGCCACCCAAGGGACTTACATCATAGCCGCTGTTTCGGATTCCTCGTCGGGGTCTCTCCCGTGTCACCAGGAGGTCCATCTCGGTTTCCCCTGGACTGGGGCTGTTTAAAGACTGCCGGCTTCGGTACACAGAGTTCTTCATCTGTTGCCTGTAGAAGATCCAATAACTGTCATTATGCAATTCAGTCCTGGACAGATGGAATTCTCTATTGATCTAAATTAATAGGCAACCAATGAAAATGGTGAGTTTGCTTGACAAAACTCCTATGAAGATATTAATACTGCTCTTCCCACAAGCCCATATGTCGGGAAATAAGCATCATCAATCCTGGGGTTTATGAGGCAAATTTGGGCCTGGGGAGAGGAGTGGAAAGGATGCTAGGTATAGCAGAAAGAGGCTTGGTTCAGGAGTCAGAGAACTGGAATCCTGATCCTGCTGTAAGACAGGATCTCTCTATTATACATAGGTAGCATGAACCATCATTGTCTCTCCCCACACCCCAAGAATGGTTGATCATTGCTGATTAGAGTTCCTAAATCTTTCGAAGTTGTTGGTTTTTACAATGTTGTTGTTGTTATTATTATTATATAAATTACTCTCCTGGTCCAGCTCTCTTCACTCTGCAAAGCCTTTTTTCCTCATCTATAAAATGGGGCTGTTGACTTTTGAAACTACCACAAGATCGATGATCTTCCGTTGGGAAGCTCCTATGACATCTTTAAGAGTCTCAAGAGTGGCTTAGTCTGGAATGGAATTGTGTTTTCCCTTATGGAGATTGGACATCTCCTATCAATTGTGAAGGTCATTTCCCTTGCCTGGGATTCGTGTTCGTCATCTGTAAAGTGATAGAGTTAAACCAGATCATCTCTAAGATCTGCACCAATCACAATGAATTCATGTTCCCATTGCACATTCAGTTGAGAGATATCACAGTGGTGCAGAAGATGGTCTGCCACAAGTAGAGCTGTGCTAGGAAAGGGGATGGTCTCTCCCTCAGGAAGTCTGATCTAGGCTTTCATGGAAAGCTTATCTCCAGATCCAATGTAGGAAGCAAAGAGATGCAGTGATTGAGGAAGACAGAGCCTGGGAAATGGGAGCTGGAGCAATAGGATTCTGGGTAGTTGGGGGGGACGTGGCTCAAGGTTAAGGTCAGAGCACAGTGAGCATATTGCATAGTATACTGGTGGAGAACATAAGGATATTGGTGCCCTGTGGCAAAGAACCAGTCACCCTTTCCTAGTTATGGCTTGGCTAACTCCTAGAAAAATGCACCCATTGGCTCTCCAGTCTCACACCCCGCATGGTTCATGGGGTAAGGACACGGATTATTTCCTCACCTTTATAAGATGGCTCTGTTTCAAGAAACACGATTGTTTTTTGATGACTCAGGATATCACCTGCTTTCATTAACCTTTTGTTCTTCAGACTCAAGGACTCTAAGAAGCCGCTTCCCCAAACCAGCCAAGGACAGAGGCACCCCCTCTTTGTCATTCCCTTGCTCATTTGCTCTGGAGAGCAGTTATTTGGAGGGGCTCTCAAGCAGTCACCAAGGATTCCCTTCTAACTGAAACACGAGTTTAACCATCTAGCAACCATGGTTGTTTCTCAGTGTCCTCATCCGCTCATCTATTCAAGATCACAACAATCTAGATTGAGAGCTAGAAAGGAGCTCAGGGGTCCTAATCTAATGCCCTCATTTTATACAGAGAAGGCGACGAGATCCAGGGAGATGAAAGGTCTTGCCTAGGATCATACAAGTAGCAATTATTTTAGAGGAGAGGATTTGGGAAGTTAGGGGATCCTAACTCCAGAGCCAGTGGTCTTCCCATTGTACTAAGATACTTCTGTGATTATTATAAAGTATTGTTTTTTAAAAAAATTGAGTAGTAAAGTCTGTCAGTTCTGTGTAACAACAGCTCTTGGAATGATATTATTTGATAGTAAATTCAATAATGATTCCATGACCATTACAATGGAACAATAATTCTGTAACATAACATACAATAATGAATCATAACAACATAGAATCTATTTAATTCCAAAATTAAATTTGTAAATTCCACTTTAAAAAGACATTTTTGACATAGCAACCCTGGGAAGTGCAAGCAATATTATATACCCATTTTATAAGACTAAGAGATAATGGTTCATAGTCATATGATGAGTAATAATTGGAACTGGGATTTTTAACCTCACATATTCTGACTAGAATGGAAGCCCTTTAAGGACAGGGACAGTTTCCATTTTGATTTTGTATCCCCAGCAATAAGCTTGTTGCCTGGTACACAGTAGGCATTTCATAAATGCTGGTTGACTCTTGATCATATTGATTGATTATAGGTTCTAGGCATTTTCCACCACATCATACTGGTTTTCAACATGTTGATGGCAAATGTTAATTTCTCGATTTGAGATTGGGGAAAATGGGGTTCAGTGTAATCAACCAACATTTCCAAGATCACAGAGTTAGGGGCAGAGAGGAAGGATAAGAACTTGCTGCTGAGTAAGCTTTCTATCCTCAGCACCTATATGCAGGAAACTCTAAGGAACTTTACACATTTTCCCTCCTAACTTTTAATTCTTTGACTGTTATATGCCGGCCTAGAGATGAACGGTATAATGGTTTGAATCTTCTTCCCTCTATTCTCTTCCCTCAATCCTCCATCTGTCACAAAGCAGCCACAGCAATATTCCAAAAGCTCAGGTTGGATCATGCTATGTCCCTGCTCAAGAAGCTTCACTGGCTCCCAACTGCTACTAGGAATAAAAAAAAAACTCTGTCTGGCATTTCCAACCCCTTGTCATCTGATTCCAACCTGATTTTTGAGACTGACCATACATCTGACTAAGCTGACGTCCTTGCTGTTCTCATACACTGGATTCTATTTCCCCATCATGCACCCTGCACAAGCTATCTGCCCACTTAGCCTCCCACAAAACACTACTCAGGCCTTTGCTCATGCCCTTCACTCCACTTTTTAATGTTCTTTTTTCCTTTAAATTATAGAAGCACCTGAGTGTTAGGAGGGACTTTGGTGGCCATATGGTCCAACCCATAGACAAAAGGAGTCCCCATTATAACGTACCTAAGCAGTGGCCATCCGGGTACGGCTTGAAGACCTCCAAGGAGCAGGAACCCACACCTCTTGAGGCAGCCCCAAACTCCTGTTATTCACTCTGTGTATGTGAATACACACCCACAACTTCATGCTGGTGCACCTGTGTTGAACTGCACCTAGATTTTTCTGCAGGTAGGGACTGCCTTTATGGGAAGGAATCATCTCTTTGGGAAATAGGGTAGTTTCTGAGGAACTTACACACTATCAAAAGCCCCAAAGTATTCACATCCTTGACCTAATTACAAATCATTTTTGGAAAAGCAGACTTTCCAATTGTCCGGAGATTGCCAATTAGCCCATTTAGAGAAGATTCACTAACAAGAAGGGAGGCACTGGGATTAGCAATTGACATTTAAGTAGGTTATTTTGTAACTAGGAGGAATAGACCCCAGGATTTTCAAGTAACCACCTTAAAGTCTGAGATGAGACCTAGCTTTCCGGGTCTCCCTTGTGAAAGACACAAGTCACTTAAAATCCCTGGGTCTCAGGTGTCTTCTGGCTTTAAAACTATTATTCTTCCTCCCTCCCTCCCTTCCTTCCTTCCTTCCTTCCTCCTTCCCTTCCCTCCTTCCTTCTTTACCTCCCTCCCTCCCTTCCTTCCTTTCTTCCTCCCTCCCAACTCCCTCCCTCCCCCTTTCTTTCCTTCCTTCCTTCCTTCCTTCCTTCCTTCCTTCCTTCCTTCCTTCCTTCCTTCCTTCCTTCCTTCCTTCCTTCCTTCCTTCCTTCCTTCCTTCCTTCCTTCCTTCCTTCCTTCCTTCCTTCCTCTCTCCCTCCCTTGAGTTAATGCTTTATGTTCTTCTTTCAAAATGCTATTTCACATGGATCCCAATGGATCAGACCTACCAGACAGATAACATTTCTCCTTGGGCATAAATTACTGATTTCAATCCACTCTAGTTCTAATTATAGATGCCTTTTCTAGATGTTCTTCCTCCTCATTCCATCTCCTATAATCCTTAGCACGAATACTCAGGTCAAGACCTGAATCCAAAAGGGAGTCCTTCCTAATCTTGGCCACTGCTCCTCCCTGAAACTGCTTTCTTTTTCTTATCTATAGACATAGCATTCTTGCTCAGTAGGCTGTAAGCTTTTATGAAGGCAGAGACTGTTTGCATTTTGCCCCTTTATTTCTGATAACTAGTATAGTAGCTGGCATATTTTATGGTTTAATCATTTTTCAGTCTTGTCTGATCCTTATATGACCTATTTGGGGTCTTCTTGGAAGATATACTGGTATATTTCCTTCCCAAGCTCATTTTACAGATGAATAAACCGGGGCAAACAGGGAAGTGACTTGCCCAGGGTCACACAGCTACTAAGTGCCTGAAGCCAGATTTGAATTCAGAAAGATGAGTTTTCCTGACTCTCGGCTCAGCATTCCATCCACTGTATCACCTAGCTGCCCACGTGGCCTCTAGTAGGCACTTAATGACCGTTGTTGAACTGAATTGAACACATCTCATTACGAAGTCTGCATCTTTTCATCTATTTTCTTCAAGTCACTAACACTATGGCCAATCCATCGTAAAAACTATCTCAACGCCATTTCGTAGCAATAACTTGTTACACTAACCAAGCCTGTAAATTGGGCCCTGGTTTAAGAGTTATTTCTTTTTTTATTGAAAATAAAACCACATTGATTTGATTTGTAAAGGGGAGCTGATGCTTTCCAATTTGCTTTTATAACTCTGGTTATTTTCATAGCAAGTGAAGGCTCAGTTGAGCCGGCAAATACTCTGCCCCTCCTAGGGAGAAGCATCTAGGCCAAGTCTGTGGTTGCAATGATAAATATTGGACCCCAAATCTCTGTTTATTTTATTTATCCACCACTTATTTATTTCCTGTTTACTGACGTATTTAAACTCTGCATCATCTTTACTTCCCAATATATTCCCTCTACTCTACCAGAAAGCCATCCTTTGTAAGAAAAAAAAAGAAAAAGGGGCAGGGGAGTTAAGGGAAGCATTTCAGCCAAACCAAGCAACCCACCACCCAGCTTTGACAACATATGCAATGTTCCACACCCATGGTTCCCCAGCTGTGCTAAGAAGCGATCAAAGATTTAAAGTTGAAAGCCTTGTAGTACAACACTCTGACTTCACAGACGAGGAAGCTGAGGGTCAGAGAGAAGGGGTGAATTGCTTGAGGTCATATTAAGTAGTAAAAAGCAGAGGGAGGATATGGATTCAGGTCCCCCCTATTCCAAAGCCGACCCTCTTTCCAATGATCCATATTTTCTCAATTCTTCTTCAAAACTAAAAAAGTTTTGTTAAAAGAAGAATATTCAATTTAAAGTTCCATTTCCAAGCCATAGAACATAGATTTAGAACTAAAAGATGCTTGAATGGGTCATCTAACTTAATCCCCTCATCTTAAAGATGAGAAAATGGAGGTCGAGAAGGATGAATCCAATTCAATAAACATTTATTCAGCTCCTTCTATGTGTCATGGGGCAGCGAGGTGATGCAGTGGAGAAAATGCCAGACCTGGAGTCAGGAAAACTCATCTTCCTGGATCCAAATCTGACCTCAGACACGGATTAGCTATGTGACTCTTGGAAAGTCCCTTCACCCTCTTTACCTCAGTTTCCTCATAAGTAAAATAAGCTAGAGGAGGAAATAACAGACAACTCCAATATCTTTGTCAAGAAAATGCCAAGTGGGATCATGAAATGGTGGATATGATTGAAACGAATGGATAATATCAATCAATCAACATCCATAATGGATAATGTCAATATCAATGGATAATATTAATACCAATCAAAATGAGCCAAAAGAAGCAAAAGGCAATTTCTGCCTTCTGGGAGTTTACAATCTAAGTGACTTGCACAAGGTCACACAATCTGGTTGACAGAGCTTAGATCTGAAACCAGGCCCACTGATTCTAACCTGAGGTTCTTTCCTACTATGTCATATTGATCAACCCTAAACAAACCAGCCCAAATGATCAGTACAGGTCAATCAGTGGGTTGCTTTCCTGCCACACTTAACTTCCTCACAGAGTTCTCCTTTAAATTATTGGGTACTTAGTAAAGAAACAAGTTCTAGAAAGAACAGAGAAAGAAAGAAAGCACAACCCCTGACATCACAGAGCTTGTCAAAAAGAGGAAGAGAAAAGGAATCATCTCCTCTCCAGGCTTTCATAACATCCCTCCTTCTTGCTTCCCCTCCCGCCTGGCTGACCACTTCTCAGTTCCCTTTTTCGGAGGTAATGCTCACTAAACACAGGAGGAGGGTGATGGCTTTGTCCCTCTTTTAGCTCTATATTATCCCACTTGGTGACTTCTTTAGCTCGTATGGGTTCACTTAATGTCCCTATGCACACAATTCTTAGATAGATATATCTAGCTCTAGTCTTTCTCCTGAGATGTAGTCACGTATCATGCTTTGTGGACATCTTGAATTGGATTGTGGCAGGCACCTCAAACTTAACACGAGTAAAACAGAACTTATTATATTTCCCCCCAAACCTCCCTTTCATTCTTAACTTTCCTATTACTAGGGTCAGAAAGACCTTAATTTAAAAACGCTAGGGACACTGCATTCTGGGTTATGGCCACTCATCTTGACCTTCGCCTTACAACTGGACTTCAATTTCTCAGAAGGAAAGGGTATCGCTAATGACTTTGTGTAACCCTGCCTCACTCCCATCCAATTCTTGCACAAGTCAAGACATCACCTTCCTAACATCACTGGTCCTCTCCAAAAATGAAGGAGGAACAACAACAATTGTGAGGGGACCACCATCCTCCCACTGACCCAAGTTTGCAACCTTAGAGTCACCCTTAACTCCTCATTCATCCACTTATAAACAATCCCTTGTGAAACCTCATCTCCATGGCCTTAGTGGCCTTCCCCACCTTTCACCTGAAGGATGGAAATATCCTTCTAATTATTCTTTCTAAATTATTCTTTTATTTTCTCTCAATAATCCATATGAGGAGCAGCAAGTAGACATGTAGATGCAGATTGTGTCTAAGGGAGTGAAGGGCAAGGAGAATGGAAAGGTAGGAAGAAGAAAGGTTTTTGAAGTTCTTTAAATGTCAGTCAGAATACTTTATATTAGATTTTGGAGATCATGAGCCACTGAAGTTTGTTGGGTAATGAAAAATCATTTTGGTAGCTGAATGGAAGATGGATTATTGTGGGAAAATCAAATCCCTTTGTGGATTCCTTCCTTAGTAATGGCTGTGCCTCATGTCTAAACTATTTTTCCCTTTCATCTCTATTTCTTAGTTTCCCTGGCTTTCTTCAAAATTTTGTTCAAATCCCAACTGCAAATTTTTTCTTGAGTCCCATACTTATTTGCCCTATAACTTTTTGCATTTCCCCTCTGACTTCATTTTTTTCTATGTTTATCTCACACGTATCTAATTATTTACAAGATGTCTCCCCCATTAGAATTCTAGCATTGTTGCCATGTTTTTGTATCCCAAGTTTTAGACGGATGCCTTGAATACAGTAAGTGCTTAATAAATGCTTGTAGACTGACTGACTTAGCTGATGACATTTTTTTGTGAGCAGTCTCAGAAATTTCTGTGATTCAACCTTATCTCCATCTGGACTGTTCTCAATCTTAACCCACCTCCAAGCCCTCTGAACATATATGTCATTCCCAGTAAAACTCCATTCCAGTGCTCATAAACATAGGTGCTTAATAAATGTCAATTGCCCGATTGATGGTTCCAATTTCAGTTCAGTTCGCCTTGATTCAATAAGCAATAACAGAGCATCTGCTCAGTACAGTATTCAGCCCCGACCCTCAAGGAGTTTACAATCAACTGAGGATTTACATTCTCTGCAGTGTTTCAGAGAAAAGAAACTTTTATTTTTGCTCTTGCAATGTATACCCTTTCAGAGGGAATTTTATGTCTCTGCAAAATAAATAGCCCTACAGTTCAGTTCAAGAAGATGGAAGGGCAAACTATTTATCTGCCTGAAACCCAGAAAATAATGTCAGCACTGAACTCTCTATATCTTTCTTCTCCAATTTATGACACGTTTGCACATCAGAGAAAAAGCCCGGCCTAGAAAAATAGACATTTGGCCCAGCACTGAACTTGAGGTAGGAGGCCTACAAGACTTGATGGATGACGGAGGCCTCCTGAATGCAATTTTCCTCTTCTTGGGGGAGAAAGATATTAAAACAATTGAACAGCAAAGAAAAACAGATTGAAAGCAGGAAGGGACCCAGACACATTCTAATTCGACCCTTTCATTTTACAGATAAGGAAACTGAGGCTCAGGAGTGGTAAATTGTTTTTTTATAGATGAGAAAACTAAGGTCCAGATACATTAAATGACAGAGTCAGGATCTAAATCCATGTCCTCTGATTTCAATGCAATCCAATAAGCTTTTCTTAAATTCCTACTGTATGCTAGGCATTGGGTTCCCCAAATTAAAAATGGTCCCTGTCCTCACAGAATTTCTACTGGGGGGAGAGGGGAATGAACCACACATGCACATAAGTACCAGATATTCACAAATAAACACAAAGCAATTCCAGGAGAAGAGCATTAAGAGTTAGAGGAATCAGAAAAAGCTGCTTGTAGGCATTTGCCCTGAATTTTAAAGGCAGGATTTCCAGGAGATGGAGAAGAGGAAGATGAGCCTCCTGGAAGGTGAAATTGTCTGCAAAGTCATGGAGGAGGGAGATGGGACATGGCTCTCAGACAATGGTCCCTCTGAAGGAATGAGAGAGGGGTAGTCTGCAAAGACAAGGCCGAGCCAGATTTAGAAGAACTCTCCATGTCAGATAAGGCAGATTTTATCTCGGAGCCACTGAAAAGGGGACACTCTTTCCCCTGGACCACAGATGAAACCTAAGAGGTTATTTCATGTCCCTCCAGTTCCCCTGATTAGCCAAACCACCTCTCCCTCACTACATTGTAAGGTAGTCTAATACAAATCATGTAAAAAGTTCAATTTTCTCTCCCATGTTCCCCTGTCTCTTCTATTTATTCTCCTGCTAACCCACTATCGAGCCCTGAATTTCAGAGCTCATCAGAGTCCCAATCAATATCCTTGATGGAAGAGAAGGGCTGACAGGCTCCCACTGCCAATGACCTCCGAGTCAGAAACGCATCGATCCCGGGTACCGGCTAATCCCCTTGACACCCATTTCTCCTCCGCCTTCCAGGCAGCCACCGAACTTACCTGTTCTTAGGTTCGCCAAATGGAGAGGGCGGCTCGGGCTCGGGATCCAAGACATGGTCGATGTCTTTCGGGGCTTTCTCGTACATCTTCCGCTCCGTCAGCCCCTTGTTCCCCTCCACTTGAGGGAAGTCATAGTAGCCTTTCCTCTTTGCCTTGAGGCGCAGCTTGTTGCGGTAGTGTTCAATGTCAGACTTCTGCTTCAAGGCCTTGTTCACCTGCTGAGAGAGCAGATCCTCAGGAGAGTGACCAAGCAGGTGTGTGAGGCTTTGAAGCAGCCGGCCGGGCCTTTCCCCAGACGCTGCCCTGCATTTTTTTCCTTTTGGTTCATACCTGTGAGTTTATTGGTCTAAGGAACTCCAGGTAAGGAAATTCCTTCTACCACAGCACAATCAGCACCTGCTTTGCAATCTGTAATCCTAGAGATGTGACTGGGCCAAGGAAAGGCTGTATCAGAGGCTGCCCTTATCCCAGGGCCTCCTGACTCAGCTCTCCATCC